>NC_091456.1:71714246-71914246 GCF_027789765.1 Dendropsophus ebraccatus
TTGCTGTTCTCTAAGAATGAGCTTGTTAGTGTTTGGTGGTGGTGTTACAGCATAAACAGGTGTGTCTAGTCAATACAGAACTGCCCTACACTTTGTGACTGGTACAGTGACAAGCCCATACTATACAAATAACATCATTAATTCAGTCCTTGTACCTCTGCTTGAACAACACAGGCCTAATATTATCTTCATGGACAACAATGCTCCAGCTCATTGAGGTTGCATCATTAAGGAATGGCTGCTGGGGACTGGGGGACCTCAAATGGAGTGGCCCGCACTTTCTTTAGACCTCAATCCAATAGAAAACCTATGAGATCAGCTGAGTAACTGTGTAGAGGGTCATAAATAGAGATGATCGAACATCAAGAATTTCCAGGTTTGATTGAACTCGAACCTTCTCGAACCTTCGACATTTGATTCTCGATGCCTTCCCGTTCCGTGGGGAAGTTAGAGACAGCCTGAGTACCGCCTGGAAAACAGGGATACAGGCTATTATCTAGGCTGTATCCCTGTTTTCCAGACGGTACTCGTGCTGTTTCCACCTTCCCCACGGAACGGGAAGACATTGGGAATCAAATGACGAAGGTTCAAGAAGGTTCGAGTTCGATCGAATCTGAAAATTCCCGATGTTCAATCATCTCTACTCTTGTGAACAGCATGAGAAGTCATTGTCAAGCTGCAAATGATGCTCAAGGGCACATGACAAGTAACTGAGACATTGACATTTGTGTTGAGGTATACCCACCACGCCTGTTGGCTTTTGTTTCAATAAATTGTTGGAGATGAGGAAATAACCATTGCATGCTTTTACTGAAATACCATACTTTCATGATATAATATCAATGTAGCATGACATTTTAAATATCAACAAATATCCCTAACTTTTTGTGAGTAGTGTAAGTGAGCTCTTTTACTAATTAGGATACAAAATTTTTTGTTTGTTTTTTGGTTTGGTTCTCCATTTTCCTATACATGTATACACCTCTCTTGTCCAAGCAGCCCCAGAAAGGCTTTTTTTATTTATTTATTGGGACTCTCCATAGTAAGCTTACCTGGATCCATCTACACAGTTCATACACAGCTGAGTAGCTGTCTCTACCTTCTGCCTAAGACCTTACCTTCTTATACTGATGCGTCCATAAGAGGTGACATGCCCAGTTCTGTGGGTTGCTGTTGTGCAGATTGATGTTCTGGTAATCCTCTATTGAGAATCAGATGCTGCAATCAAATGTCAGGTATGTATAACAATGAGGATCGCGTCCTAGCAGGTGTCGCGTTCTCACTAGTTTGTACAGTGCTTTCACTCACAAAATATCAACGTGAACTCACTTCAGCTACGGAAGCTGGGAAGCTCCTCTTTTTTAAGAATGTCCATTATTCCTCTGATGTAGCTTTATATACGTAGTTTAACACCTCAAATCCCATTTTGTAAAACTCTTTAGATAAATGCAAATAGTTTTATTTCAGAATTCAAATCCGATGGCATTACAGTATTAAAACTGAAAATATGTTTGCTTTTGACCCTTGATATTCGGCCCTCCTCTCCAATCAGCTTTGAAAAGCCAATTAGTCCACCTGAACTACAATAATGTATCAACAGCTGTCATTGCACTGATGGGGGCCTCTCATTTTCACCTTAAAGTGATTGTACCATCAGGTACATTGCTTAAGGTTCTTTTTACAAGAATGGATCAGCACTGGCACAGGGATGCCGATGCTGCAATAATTTTTTTGAACCGCTGCCGAGTTCTCGCTCACGGTCTATTCCTTAGCACTAGCCCAGCATGAAGCTCCGGGGGCAGGCCTGCTGGCCCTCAGTGTGATGATTTCCCCTCCCCCCTGAGAAGTGGCTCCATTAGAATCAATGGAGTCGCATCACAGAGGGTAGGGGGTTTCATCACACTGGGGGCCAACAGGCCTGCCCCCAGAGCTTCATGCTGGGCTGGTGCTAAGGAATAGACCGGCACCATGCGCGAGAACTCTGCATGTAAAAAACCCTTAGCAATGTACCTGATGGTACATTCACTTTAACCCCTTCACTGCTTCAGACCACTAGGGAAGTTTATTAACATAAAGTATTTTTTCCCCTGCTTTCAGTTGTCTAAACCAGGGGTGCATCTTATAGCCAGTTGAGTCATATAGTCAAGTTCCTAAAGCGAGAATTACGATAAACACATTCAGTGATTTATCTGAATGCTTTCATGTAATACAATGTAAAGTGATGAAACATAATTCATAGGAAGTATGTCTTGTATAGATAACTGATTGACTTTGGGGTCTTCAGCTAGAGCAATTGTTACTCTTTTATGTATCCCCCAGCCATGTCTAGCTTGAGCTGCTCTTTTATTAGCTTCAGTGTTAAAATCTGTAAGTTTTAGGATGAGTGATTCTCTTATTCCTTTGTGTGTCCTAGATAGCTATTTTTATACATTCACCTAATGGAGCTACTTTCAATAAATTATTAGAGAACTACATGCAGTATATAGCATATTACTCCTATTATACCATTATCCAGAAATGCTTCATTTAGCTGCAGGCACAATCTAATTCTACTGACCTATTTTCTAAGGAAATTCAAACTCCCTGTAGCTTACCCCAGGTATATACTACAATGGGTGTCATGAGAACACTTTCCCAGCATGTCATGTTGTTCTATCATTGCAAACAGAGCAAAAACACAATTCAAAACATTCCATACACCTAAGATACACTATATACACTGCCACCACCTGCAGAATTCCAAGATGATGCGTAGTCAATGGCGGACACTTATTAAGTCCAGCGGTTTTTATGCCGGACTTAACATGTCCCCGCATCTCCAGCGCTACGGGGATTTATGTAGAGGCGGACTGCCTCTACATAAATCCTGTGTGCGTCGGTGCCGAAAACCTACGCCAGCTGAGTATCTTTTGGCGAAACGGATGGTGAATCGCACGGACTCTGAGTCCGCGCCCTCCGTTCCGCCCCCTTCACACATCCTCCCCGCCCCCCCGGCGTACTCCGCGGAGAGTGCCGATTTGCGAATATTTTATTTGCAAATCGGCCATTTGCGAATAAAATAATGCGCAAATCGGCACTTTCCGCCAAAAATCATCCGTACGCCGGATGATACATGTCCCCCTATGTGCGCATAGTTCTTTTTTATTATTATAATAATTTAAAGGGTTATTACCATCCCTATATATTAAGTCAAATATTTTTGCAAATTGAGCAAACTAGCCTCCTTCTCCTCATATGCGGCTCTTTCCCTCCCATTGTTGACAGCTAGGTTACTGACCATGACTCTGCTCTAAAAGCACTGGTCGGACTGAGATGGATAGATAAATAGAGTGTAGATGTATACATATATAGAGGTATGCGGTTTATATATACTATATTAGAGGTACTCAACAACTTTTAGTGAAGGTCCACTTAATGGGGTCTATTGTCAGGTGAAGGTTCCACGTGTTGTTTTGTTAACTTTTCACAAACATTGTTGAACTATTTACACTCAAAATTGCTGCTTATTAGTGGGATAACTGGCATTTTTCTCTCTCACCAGCCCTTATATAGTTCCCCTATGTGCTCCCCCAGTAGTATATAGCCCCCCCTGTATGCTCTTCCAGTAATATATAGCCCCCCTGTGTGGTTCCCAGTAGTATATAGCCCTTCTGTGTGCTTCCCCAGTAGTATATAGCCCCCTGTGCGCTCTCTCAGTAGTATATAGCTGCTGTGTGCTCCCTCAGTTGTATATCGCCCCCTCTGTGCTCCCCCAGTGGTATACAGCCCCTCTGTGCGCTCCCCCAGTAGTATATAGCCCGCCTGTGAGCTCCCTCAGTAGTATATAGCCCCCCTGTGTTCCACCTGTAGTATATAGACCCTTGTGCGCTCCCTCAATCGTATATAGACCCCCGCTTTGTGCTCCCCAGTAGTATATAGACCCCCTGTGTATTCCCCTCCCATATAGCTCCCTTGGGCACTCCCCCAGTAGTATATAGATCCCCTGTGTATTCCCCTTCTATATAGCTCCCTTGGGCACTCCCCCAGTAGTATAGACCCCACGCTTTGTACTCCCCAGTAGTACAAAGCCCCCCTGTGCTTCCCCTCCCATATAGCATATAACATTTAAAAAAATATATACTCACCTGGGTCCTGGTGTCTACTTTTCTCTTCCCCTCTTGTGGCTGCACTGCAACGGCAGGCGCTCCAGTGACGTCACTCGAGTGACGGCACCAAAAACAAAGAGCGGCTTCTTGTGACCACTGTGGCCACAAGAGTGACTGACAGGGAGGGAGCCAATGGATTCCTGTCAGTGCTGCTGCACGGTAACTATGAGCGCTCGTTACAAGCGCTCATAGTTACTTTGCGGAGCGCAGCAGTAGGCGAGGGGTGCCATGGATGGGTAAGTAGATTTCTTGCCCATCCCGATAGCGCTCTCCCCTGACAGGATGTCGGACGGAGCTCAAAGCAAAGGCCGGCCTGCTTGTGGGGGGGTGAGGACCCCTGTGCTATATAATATATGTATACCGGCCAGACCAATGCTTTTAGAGTAGAGTAAAGTGTTATTCAGTAACCTAGACAATGAGCTGTCAACAATTGGAGGGAAGGAATGGTAATATCAGGAGAGGGAGGCAAGTTTGGTCAATTAAGGCATTTACAAAGATATAACTTGACAAGCCCTACAAGTTGAAATATATTAGTTAAGATGGGAATACCCCTTTAATAGCTGTAACGTGTTATTGTAATAAATGAATTATAGAAGACATTCTGTAACAGATAATAGTTATTATTAAACAAACATTATTCATTAGGAAGATAATTGTTTATATTTAATGAAACTGTAAGTGGACATAATAAGAAGATAGGAACTATTTTAGCTTGCTCTTTTTGGGTTGTTGTACACGACATTGAATTCCATTATTCTCTAGCCTTAGTCCTAATTTGTCCACATTTAGCTCTCATTCTTCCTCTATAGCTTTGAAGAGACATAATGCATTTTTATTTCTTTTCCATGTTTTACAAGTACCATTACAACTTTAGCTATTAAGAACAACAGTTCAATGTAGCATGCAGTGTTCACTTCATTTAACATCCCTAGTGCGAAAGCTACAAAAACACAATGTACAGAATGTTGGTCAGTGTGATGATCTTAGTAGAATAAGTGTCTAGAATACCAATTTGGTTGTAATACATGTTTGTCGTTGACTGTACTATTCAGAGAAACAGGAAGGAGAAGGAACCTTCATAAAGGCAGACAGATTGTTTAGGCATATATATGAATATAGAATGATTGTTGCATGAAAGGTTGATTGAGACAGACAGGCAGACAGACAGGCAGACAGACAGGCAGACAGACAGGCAGACAGACAGGCAGACAGACAGGCAGACAGACAGGCAGACAGACAGACAAAAAGATAGATAGATAGATAGATAGATAGATAGATAGATAGATAGATAGATAGATAGTCAAAATTTTTAGCATGGATGAATATAAATGGATAGAAATGTCCAGAAAATAAAAAAAAAAATCGTTTTATACTTTATACTTATTGCCTTGTAGGGGACACACCAACAATATTGAATGTATGTAACCAGGGCCGTTCCCTTTCGGCACATTGTATAATGTACTGAATTTGCCCACACAATGTATCAAGAGCCCCAATACATACCATAGTTACCTTATAACACTATTTCCACCTTACAGTGATTACATATTGCATAAAAACTGCACTAAACAAAACAGAAAGATATCACCAATGATACCATTACATAATACCGCCACATCATGACCCCTAACACTACAACCCTATAACAGAGTGCAGTTACATCCAGTGACTTACCGGGGGCGTCTTGTCTGATCAGAGTCTGTCACCTTTTCTTTTTCTCTCCATCCAGCCTGGGCCACCTTGAAGTCTTCGCCTGGCTGTGAATCTTCTCTCCAGAATCTGCCAGACAAATATTTTGGCCCCAACACATACAGTAGTTAGGTCCCTTGTACCCCTATACAGTAGTTACACCCCTCTGTACCCCTACATAGTTACACCCCTCTGTGCCTCCATAGTTTTAAGGTGTCCCTGTAGTATATAGACCCTCATGTGCTCCTCCAGGTATATACAGCCCTCCTGTGCACTCCCCCATTAGTATATAGCCCCCCTGTGCACTCTCCCCAGTAGTATATAGCCCCCCTGTGCTCTCCCACAATAGTATATAGTCCCCCTGTGCTCTCCCCCAATAGTATATAGCCCCCTTGTGCTCTCCAATAGTATATAGCCCCCCTATGCTCTCCCACCATAGTATATAGCCCCCCTGTGCTCTCCGACAATAGTATATAGCCCCCCTGTGCTCTCCCCCCCAATAGTATATAGCCCCCCTGTGCTCTCCCCCCAATAGTATATAGCCCCCCTGTACTCTCCCCCCAATAGCATATAGCACCCCTGTGCTCTCCCCAATAGTATATAGCCCCCCTGTGCTCTCCCCCATAGTTTATAGCCCCCTGTGCTCCCCAATAGTTTATAGCCCCCTGTGCTCCCCAATTGTATATAGACCTCTGTGCTCCCCAATAGTATATAGCTCCCCTGTGCTCCCCAATAGTATATAGCTCCCCTGTGCTCCCCAATAGTATATAGACCTCTGTGCTCCCCAATAGTATATAGGTCCCTTGTGCTCCCCAATAGTATATAGCTCCCCTGTGCTCCCCAATAGTATATAGACCCCTGTGCTCCCCAATAGTATATAGCTCCCCTGTGCTCCCCAATAGTATATAGCTCCCCCGTGCTCCCCCATAATATATAGCCCCCTGTGCTCCCCCATAGTATATAGCCCCCTGTGCTCCCCAATAGTATATAGCCCCCTGTGCTCCGCCATAGAATATAGCCCCCTGTGCTCCCCCATAGTAAATAGCCCCCTGTGCTCCCCAATAGTATATGCGCTCCCATTCCCGTATAACATTGAAAAAAGCAAACACTTTTACCAACCTAGGTCCACGTGTTCCTCTTCTCTTCCCTCTTGTGGCCGCACTTCCTGCGGTCACAAGAGGCTGCACTCCCCTTACCCTCGCGCCAATGCTCCAGTGATGTCGGGTGCTAGAGGGAGAGTGCGGCCTCTTGTGACCGCAGGAAGTGCGGCCACAAGAGTGACTGACAGGGAGGGAGCCAATGGCTCTCTCTCTGTCAGTATCGCTGCTGCTGAAGCGCCGCAGCAGCAGCGGGCGGGCGGGGGCAGCGGAGGATGGGGGGGGCCCTGCAGGGGGCGCCATGGAGGGGTAAGTAGATTACCCATCCATGGCGCTCCCCCCTGACAGGCTGGTGGCCAGAGCCCTGTGCGACCGCACTGGTCGCACATAGCAATGGCCGGCCTGCTCGGGGGGGCCCCTTTAACCAGTGGGCCCGATGCACGTGCACCATGTGCCCTCTGGTTAAAGCGGCCCTGTATGTAACCCCTGTGCAACTCTGAATAGAATTAGTTTGGTTTGCTTAGTTCCTTAAAAGGTTTATCCTAAGAAAAGCTATTCTGTATCCATGGGATAAATGACAACTAGCTGACCAGTGAGGATTTGACTTTTGGGACATCCACTGATCATGAGAAGAAAGTTTATTGTCTCTCAAGTAAACAGCATGCCAAGCCATTACGTATTTCACCCTTTATAGGAGTTATGATCATAGTCAAGCACAGTACTCAGCTAAGTCCAATAGAGAGTGCATAGGGCATAGGGTATGGGGAATTATATGTGGCATAACCCCTTTAAACATGCCTTAAAAAGCTGTTGGGGGAACTCTTGTTCGACTCACTGCTGTTTATTCCATTGGTCCTATTCATATGCATTTGCATGTCCCACCTAAGCTATTTTCTTTCCCATGAAAACAAAGAACTAGGCATATTGAAAAGCAATATGTCCAACCTTTTTTTTCCCCAATTGGGGAAAGCTAGTTTTACTTTAAAAGAAAAAAAAATCAAGCAAAAAGGGCTTCACAGGGTGAAAGGTCATGTACATCTAATTCTATTGTGTGAGGTACAATTGCAATGCAGACTTGCAATTGTAAGTGGGTTCCCGATAAATGTGCACAATTATTACTTCCCTAAACCTTTTTGGGGCATTTATCATGGTCTGCACCTAGCACAGATAGATGAGAAGTCTCCTCCCGTGCCTGATTTATTAACCCCTTCAGGACCAGGCTAATTTTGGCTTTTGCACTTTCGTTTTCTCCTCCTTGTGTTTAAAAGGCCATAACGCTTGCATTTTTTCACCTACATACCCACATGAGCCCTTATTTTTTACACCACTATTTGTACTTTGCAATAACAAATGTACTTTTTTCCATAAAATATGCTTAAAAACTGATTTGCGCAGTGAAATTGAAAATAATATGATTTTTTTTTTATTTGGGGGAATTTTGTGTTTACAACGTTCGCCCTATGGTCAAACTGACATGTTATCTATATTTCTCAAGTCGGTATGATTACAACGATAGGCAATTTGTATAACAGAATCAGCGCCATTCCGATGCTGAGGCCCAGCTGGGTAAGTTGAACGGATCGCCCCTCCACGATCGCATTCTGTGTGGCGGGGGGGGGATCTACCCACAAGACTACCAATGATGGGGAGAAACAGCTATTTTAATACAGCTGTCATCTTTGATTGCTGCATATAAATAGCTAACTAGCTGGTGTGGTGATCAAACCATGCCCGCTGCGGTCGCCAGCTATTAATAGCAGCCAGGTTTGCGGCGGTTCAGAGCGGGGTTGACCCCTCTCTGGCCCCTCCTCTACTCGACCCAGGACGTACAGATACATTTTGGGTCATGAAGGGGTTAGGGTTTACACCTGAAAATAGATGTAAACCAGGCAAATATCTACACCTGTTCTGAGCAGGTGTGGATTTTTGTGCAATGGCTGTGCTGGGCGTAGAGCCGGCCGGCTTAACTAAGAGGCGTGCGCCAGTCTTGATAAATTTCCCCCATGTTACTCTTCACAAACAATATGTTATGTGTTTCTGGAATGTATAAATTCTTCTTCATATATATTTGTTTATTGCCTGCATATCTACATATTCGGCTTCTACATTTCATACCCCCTCACAAGGAAAAGTCGCATCAAAATTTTAAATTAAGTTACATCTCAATAAATACCTGTTATGTAATTCTAGAAAAATAACCCAACAGCGTTAGGTGCCAAGTATTTTGCCATCAGGGTCAAATGAAGGTTTCATTTTTTGACTTTTTTTTTGCTTCTTAGACTTGTCCTATTTAGAACTTGCTTTTTACTTCAACTTGTTCACTGTGCGTATAAAAAAAAAAAGCACTGTATAATATTAAGGTTTAAGGTATATTGGTAATATACTGCAATATAATACTCTAGGCTTATATGTCCTGAGGGTTTGAAAGTTAATGCAGATGATTTTCTCAGATAAGAAACCTTGAATCTAGTTTAATGAACTAGGTCTTTCCCAGAATCCTTTGCTAAAGGAGACTACTGTGACCCAGAGTGAGCAATGGTCCACTGATTGGCAAAAGCAAATTAAACCGGAGAATGTAGCTGATGGGCCCTCAGAGCGATTCCGAGATTCACATAAAAGCCGCACAATTAATTTGAGGAACTCTCTTCCCAAAGCAAAATTACACAGTGCACCAAATTGTCATGGACTTGACCTGTACCTCATTGTGCAATGACACACTGCATCTTCACATTTTGTTTCGACGTTCATTACATATAATAGGTTTTCCAGAAAACTGTGACTTTTCAACTTGTCACTGACATCTGGAGAATTGCTTAAATTGGCTCTGGTATTTATAATTCACTAAATCAATCATAGTTTTACAGAAATGCCTTGCAAAACATATGGCTATCTGAAGCCATCATAAAGAGTCAAAAGTGGAAAGGAAATATAAAGTATCAGCAATTCTGAAGTGTTTGAATATATAGCCAGTAGCTTGTTACTAAATTGCTTGCACAGAAGGATATAATAATTGACTAGTAGTGATTAAAGCCCCATTATTTATTGATGATGCATAATAAAGTGACTCATTGCTTCAGTTATTAGCCCACTCCATAGATAAGGGCTGTACAGATGCAGATCGTGTTGAATTGGGTATTGTTTCATTGTTTTTAATTTAATAGTTAAAAATTACTCTTAAATCATTAATTGTACAAAATATCCTGCCACATAAAAATAGCTTTGTCCCTTTCTAACATTGAAAAAAATCTATATTGATTCATGGAGAATATAACCCATCACATAAGCTTGTTCAGGGGAATTGTGCTGTGAACTCTTGGGAATTCCAGAATTACATATATGATGGTATTGATAAATGTAGTGAACTGACTGTATTCAATGGCAGCCAGGGGCTATTCTAACTTTAGGCCATGCTCACACAACGTGAAACACTGGCCGTTCTGTGACCCGGTCAGGTCACAGAATGGCTGGTGTTAGTAAAGATCATACCGGCTGGTGCTGCAGTACCGGCCAGATGATCTTCATTTGTGCAGAATTGGGATGCAGTGCATCCGTGTGGTCTGCATCCCAATTAACCATTAAACATAATGGAGAGTGCGCCCAGAGCCGCACTCTCCATTGTGTGACCTGTCCGTCTTTTGTACGGCTGCCAACCATTCCAGCCGGAGTGTATACTATGTGTATACACTCCGTCTGGGATTCCCTTAGTGCATGTAAGTTGTGTATTAATCACGGCCATTGCTGCACATCGGCAACAACGACCATTATTAATACACAACTTACGTTGTGTGAACATAGCCTTAAAGTGTACTTGCCATTAATGAAAACTTTTGATCCGTCAGGGTCTTCCTGCTTAGAACTCCACCGATCAGGAGAGGGAGCAAGAAGATGTGTGCGGTAGCACGTCACTTCCCGAATCTCAATCGTCTCCATCCAGCATCTTTATAGACTGATAGGGGGAGCCACCTGGATTGAGATTGCTGTGACCTAGGAAGTAAAGTCCAAATTCATTTTTCTTTGTCATATGTGTCCTAGGCTACTAACTAATCATTTCATAAAACTTTACACTACAGAAACGGTATGCTTCAGTTTATTGACTATTAGAGGCATCACTGTAAATGATCACTGTCAAAGGCAAGATCTGTCTCCTTTAAGACGCCATGGAACATGACTGGGAATTTTATTAGCCATGCCAGAATGGGTAGAATGCCAGAGAGCAAGTGCGACTCACAGGAGGCAAGTTTGCTAAATTAATGAAGTTTGATACATATTTAGGCCATGTGCAGACGCTGTAAGAGACTGGCCGTTCCGTGACCTGGCCGGGTCAATGAACGGCCGGTCCCTGAAAAGATCGCCCCGGCCAGTACTGCAGTACTGGTCGGATTATCTTTTCGGTTGTTCACTCCACAGTGTGCACTGACATGGTTTTCTACGGTCGCTATTTACTGAATAGCGGACGCAGAAAACTGACATGTCAGTTGTTTGCGGCGCCTGCTAGGGATACTGGCAAGAGCCTATACCATGTGTATACGCTTTTTCCGGAATCCCATAGTCAGAGAGGTAAAGTATATTTTTTGGCAATATCATAGCCGTTGTACAATGTCCGTGATTTTATGAAAATATTTGTTGTGTGAACATAGCCTAAACTTGATGAGTTCTACTCTGTTAATTGAGATGAGACTGCCCCTCTAATATTATAGTGAAAGAAGAAAACTAGTATAATGTGTAGTATCTGCTTGTATCATACACATTCTAATATAGAATACTGGTTAATGCTACTTATTGCATAATTAAAATATTTTATCAGTTTTATTAAAAATAAGTTCATAAAGGTGAAAACAATACTGGCTTGGTTCTTATTGGTATGATGCAACGGGGAAGAATTTTCCACAGGGCCTGTTATTCAGTATATTGTACAAGGACTTAATTCTTTCTCAAAGACAATGAATGTTGCATTCCATAACCATGAAGCCGTTACATTCCATAACCATGAAGCCGTTACATTCCATAACCATGAAGCAGTCACTCAATGTGTGAGCACAAAGGATAGACCATGACTTGTTACTTGGTGAATCGATAAAAGGTCACCGATTCGGAGCACTGACTGTTTATTTTATTATCTTTTACATAAAATATGTACTTTTGTGTACAACTGCTATTTTTTTCCAACAATTTAACATTCCATGACATTCATTTAAATTTTCTATGGGTATCTATAGATTCTATATATTTTGAAGAATGGAACCCAGACTACCAGCAGTATTTACATTGATGTCATGTTTTCTGTCATCGTCACTGTGGACAATGTCTTATAGGGTTTAAAGAGAAATGTAAAATTCAAAAGTTAGCTATACATAATATGGTAAAAGCAACACAAAATGGCAACCACCATACTACCAAGTAATTGAGTAAGGAATTTTGATAGAACTAATGGCATTGCTATGGATCTCCTGGATAAGGCTACTAGGAAGCTTCATCTACAACCCGCAGTTCTGAATATATTGTAAAAAAATTATAACATATGCTCTTATGTGAGTTAAGACCAGAGAGCTGATATGGATATAACTAGAGAGTTTGAAGGATCTTGTAGGTGACTCATTGTTTAGTGGGAATCCAATTAAAGGATTTGAGAAGGATGAGAGTGTGAACTATTTAACATGAATGGGATGTAATTAGAAGAAGAAAAAAAAGGAATCATGAAGGGGAAATGTGAGGCAAACACTTTGTAGGATATTTGTGGAGTCCAATGGCAGAGCTTATTAGCATTCCAGAGGTTCTTTGCTGGTGTCCAGCGAGATAGGAATGTCACAAAGAACCTGCACAGGACCATGTATATCTAATTAGTTGTTCAAAACATACCAAACACTAATAAGTGGATGATGTTCAACTCACACCATTCCACTGCTACCGGCTGCAGATAGTGATAAATGGGTTATTTTGGAACAAGTAGGATCTGTTCTGAAACTTACAAAAACTCTAATTTATCCAAATTAGAATGTTTGGTGATTAAGCTCGAAATTTCACAGAGAGGAGAAAGCATATGCTGTATGCCAGACAGCTCATCCCCTAAGTGCTGTAAATATACTCTCCTGCGTCCAACTGCTGTCTGTAGCCTGACCTCGACGGGCACCCTCCTCATTGGCCACTAGTGACTAGTGATCACCGAAAGCTTCAGGCTTTTCATCAGCAGAGATCTAGCAATCCCCTAAAAGCCCTATGTCTACTAACCTGTGCTAGAGCATGGATATGGGTCTGTTAGGAAGGGGAATATTCAGGGCTGGCAGGATAAAGACAGTATTAATAGTTTGAATGCTGGCGATATGGTCGTAATTCTGCAACATGAAAGGCAGAGATGTCAAATTTAACACTAAGGGGAGGACTTATGAAGACCGGCGTACAAGTACATTGGTCTTATATTAGGCCCCGCCCCTTTTCCCAGCAGGATTCACTAAGAGACGCACGCTTCTTAGCGAATCCGGCCGGCCGGATGCCCGAACCTGCACCCGGGGTACTAAATCTACATATACTTCCAGCAGGTTTAGATTTGGATCATGATTTACGCCTGTGTACGCCAGAGAAAAGGGGAGAATCTGCACCTTCTCCCTGGTGTACGCCTCGGGCGGACCTTTCATAAATTTCCCCCTGAGTTTCTTATTTGACATCACAACCAATATGTATGCCTGAGGGTACTCAGTATATTTACTGCAGAATCCACATCTAAGGTACTATACAAACTTTTCCCACTGGTTCTTTGCTGTATACTGTATGTTGCTTGTTTTTTAATGGGTCAGATCCATGACAAAATCCACATCATGATCAACTGCAAAATAAAAACAAAGTATTCTCAAAAAAAATGATATTACAAAGTCATTCATGTATTAATTACTGGCATTGCTTGAATATGAGCTTTTAGTACCACTTCCATTTCCTGAAAGAGCTTATGATCTTTCCAACATGTTAGAGGGGTACTAAGGCCATTTTTAAATTTTTGACATTTTGATGGCCTTGCATGGAACATAAAAACCATATTCTTACTATAATAGAAACCATATTCTTACCTAAACATGGTCCCTCAGGGTCCTCCTCATGTGCATTTTAGTGTCCTGCTCCGCTGAATGCTCCCGACAACAATTCCAAGGTGATTTGTCTCAGCAGTAACGGCCAGCTCAGCCAATCACTGACTGAAGCTGGACAGCGATGCAGCCAGTGATTGACTAAGCAGGCTGTCACTGCCGAGACAAGTCCATTTCGAAAGTAGTGACAGGCATTCCACAGAGATCCGAAGATGCCACAGGAGGACACCAGGGGAGCATTCTTAGATAGGAAGAGGACCTGTAATATGTGCTGTGCAAGACCAGAAATATATCAACATTTTTGAATGGCTGGAGTACCCCTTTAAATTGATGCAATAGAGAATAATCTGTTATTTGCCTAATGCACACAGCTAAGATAACATAGCAGATGTAAATGCGATCCATTGATAGTGTGATACTATGGCCCAATCTGTCAAAGTGCTAAGTCAGCTCTATTGCAATGCTGTGTGTAGGGAAAAGAATATAGTTATGGCCTGTTCTAATGAATCCGGGTTCCTTCACTGTTTAGCTATCTTTGGTATACAGTTTATGACCAGAAATGATGTGAATTTAAAGGGAAACATTATGAGCCCTTTGGGTAATTACTACTTATGTCATATTCCCGTACTGTAGATGAGGCAATTCACATTACTCTAGACAATGATCTTCCAGCAGTTAGGGTGTAGATTATAGCTTCGGATGCTTGACAAATGTTCCTAGTTAATCTGTGTAACATGTTTTTATTGCTGTCTGTGCTATGAGTTAAAGATTATGGTGATTTAATATCTCATGCCTGGGTAATACCAAGCAAACTTCAGACTCTAGCTACTGTCCAATTGCTATCATCTGCGAATTTTTTTGGCAAAAGTTGGCGTTTCTTTTTTATACTGACGTCTGTAAAGTCTCCCTCACAAATCAAGAGTAATGATAATTTGCCGTAATATTGGAGTGTTGTGCTTGGATGCAACACATAGCTTCTATTTGCTTAGCCTTCTGCTTTGCTGTTTTTGCGAGGGTTATGTTGCTTGGCATGCAGAGAGTCTTAACAGATTGCATTTTAATAGCTTGACAGCCAGGGGCTTTTGTGCTTTGAATTAATTATTTGAACATGACTTATACCAAAGGACAAAGTAGATTTACTTAAACATTTATTCATCACCAGCACAAGGAAAATTTAGGGCCAAATCTTAAGGAATGAAATTTCTGTCTCCGTAGATAAAAGCCTACGCCATTGAAGAGAAGACATATGGCCAGTAGGAATACAAAAAGGAATAGAAAACATTTTTTTTGTTTATGAAATCACAGAAAGTTCTGCTTAACCCATGTGAAATTATTGTCAAATCCAATGTCCTGCAGATCATGAAAGCTGAAAAACTTTGAAAAACTTTGAAATTTTTTCTCTCTTTGCATTATGCTTTCTTTACAATACCATTCAATTATGTGAAACATGCATCCTGTTAGATATCCATGTAGCGTGTTACTTTATCATTTTACAATACTCCATATTTTACCAGGAAATGAAAGAAAGTTGTCACTTTCAGAGGTTGCTTGTCATATGAAACAATATTAGAGGTCATGTCATAGTAATGTCATTCCAATGAATTGATGGATGGATGCTTCTAAATCTGCCAATTACTTATGAAAATGTTATAGGATGGACCAAACTTTTTTTTTTTTTGTCTCTTCAGCTGTGAGTTAGTTCAGACATAACATGTTTAGTCCAAAGAATCAGTAAATAGATTTCAATAAGGCTATAATGTAAAAGCAAGGGCAAATAATGTCTGTTGTTGAAAAATAACGGCCATTACTAACGATCATGAGCATTAATAACGGCCTTTATTTTGCAACAATGGCCGTTATTTGCACTAACTTTTACATTGTGGGAACATAGCCTCAAGCTGCATAAATAAGAAAGTTTGCATTTTGAAAGGAGTTTACCAAAAGCAGAGAGGTCACTGGTAGAGTTGAGCACAATTAGAGCATGCTTGAGTCTGATCGTGCAGCATTTGAATACCGGTGGCTGAAGTTTGATGCAGCTGCCTGGAAAACATGGATACAGCCATAGGCTATGTTCACACGCTGTACGAGACTGTCCGCTCCGTGACCCAGCCGGGTCATGGAATGGCCGGTATCATTAAAGTTCATCCCGGCTGGTACTGCTGAGCTGGCCGGATGATCTCTAGTGCCGCAGAGTTCTGATGCGGGCATATCCGTGCGCGTCCGCATAAGAACTACCCACTGCACACTATAGAGCGTGCGGCCGGAGACGCTTGCTCCATAGTGTGCACTGATAGGGTCTTCTGCAGCTGCTATTCAATGAATAGCGGGCGCAGAAAAAAGACATGTCAGTTTTCTATAACGCCACTAGGAATCCCGGTCGGAGCATATACTATGTGTATACGCTCCGCCCGGGATTTTATAGAAGTCAAGGTAAAGTATATTTTCGTATTAAGCATCAGCAACAATGGCCGTACTTTTACAAAAATATACGTTGTGTGAACATAGCCATAGACTTTGTCCATGTTTTCCAGGACTCCATAGGGCTGCATCTAACTTCTGCAGACACCGGCATTGAATTGCCGAAAATTGGACGCTGCTTGAGTTGTGCTCATACAGTATGTACTCGTTGGTCCTAAACTGTAGCTCAATGCATTCAGAATTTTTTTGCTTCTCTCCCAATCTAAATGTTAAAAAACATAAAACTACTGTTTATACAACTACGGTAACCTATGAATTGGCAAATGGTGATCTTTGTGATCTGTAGTTGAGTTTTGGTTTCATCCCAGTTCTTGTTTCAGTGTCCTATTTAGTATGTACTTTCTAGGAGCAAAGTCTTTTTTATGTCTTACTGTGGACAATCATTTCATTTTATGTATAGTTTCTGTGTATATTTGCTGCTTACCATGATTGTACAAATATTCAGAATGTATTGACCTCATATTATTGGCCATAACACATATTTTCCATTTTTTTTTTACATTTAACAGGCCCCACACAATAAGATGATGGGTGCTGGCATACCCTTTACCCTGCATATAATCAGTATATGATACACGGCACATGAAAGATTACCTTTAATTACATTGATCGACCTGTTAACTTAATTTTTTTCTTTCAAATTAACTGATTCAGAAAGTTCCAGAGATTTGTAATTTACTTCTGTTTAAAAATCTCAAGTTACATAGTTACAAGTTCAAGTCCATCAAGTTCAACCAAGGAGGGAATGGATACAGGGAAGGGGGAGGGGTGATAGGTTCTATACATATGCATTTATATTATTTTGGTCTAAGAACTTGTCTAGGCCGGTTTTGAGGCCCTCTACTGTTTTTGCTGTGACCAGATCCTGTGGTAGACTGTTCCACAGATTCACAGTTCTCATGGTAAAGAAGGCTTGTCGCCTCCGGAGATTGAACCTTTTTTTTTTCGAGTCGAAGGCAGTGCCCTCTTGTCCTTTGAGGGGGTTTTACCTGGAACATCTTTTCCCCATATTTCTTGTAGGGGCCATTTATATATTTAAATAAATTAATCATATCTCCCCTTAAACGTCTCTTCTCCAGACTATATATATATAAAGCTAGTGGGCACCACTAATAATCATGGAGTGCTAAACCAATGCATATAAGTAGTACATCATCCTTTCAAAAGAAAAAAAGAAAATGCACAAAAAATGGTAGCACATCACAAAAATCTTTATTATAACACTGACACAGATACAAAAATACCACATAAATATATGAATGTACAGGAGTAGTAAAATGAGGGAGACAACACCCCAAATACTGCTCTACATTAAAAACACTAAAATGTCACCCTAAGTCCTGCTGGTGTTCCAGCCAGGGCTAATCTACCACTCTGACTCTGGACTGTATGTACAATAACAAAAATCCAACCCAGTAAAACAAAATATAACCACAAATAATGGAGCATAGGGGAAAAAAAAGAAAATTGGAAAAGATCACCATATACAGTCCAACAGAATGAGAGTCAGATGGGATAAGAAGTCACCCCACGCGTTCCGCCGTCTAGCGGCTTCCTCAGGGATGACATTTTAGTGTTTTTAATGTAGAGCAGTATTTGGAGTGTTGTCTCCCTCATTTTACTACTCCTGTACATTCACTGATTTATTTATTGTATCTGTGTTAGTGTTATAATAAAGATTTTTGTGATGTGCTACCATTTTTTGTGCATATGCTTTTTTTCGTTTGAGAGGATGATCTTCTCCAGACTAAACAAATGTAATTCTTTTAATCTCTCCTCATAACTAAGATGCTCCATTCCCCTTATTAGTTTAGTTGCCCGTCTTTGTACCCTCTCCAGCTCTAGAACATCCTTTTTATGAATCGGGTTCCAAAACTTTTCCAAAAGTCTTTCAGTACTTTCTGTATGGTATAGACATGTATATGTGGGAGATACAGCAGCTGATAAGTACTGGAAGACTTGAGATTTTTTAGAAGTAAATTACAAATCTCTGGCACCAGTTGATTTAAAGAAAAAAAAAATTCCGCTGGAGTTGTCCTTTAATGCATTAAAAGTAAGGTCCCTTAGAGAAAAAGCAGCTCTTTGCTCTGTTTGAGGGTGGGCCATTGGGTGACATAGGAAACATAGGAAAATGTTGACATCAGGCCATAAAGCATCTGTATTTTAATTACTTATAAGGTAAAAAGTTTGTGTATGGATGTTTTCTTGTCATCGTGTAAAACAATACATTGATCCTTGCTAGATGTGTAGCCCCCTGCCTCAAAGTTGTGCAATATTTGCTAAAAGACAGGTGAATTCTTCAGTTGAGAAGACATTGCACCATTGCCACTTGTAATTACACTTAAATACTATTGCTATCACACATTAATAAAGAAATTAAACACATCTTCTGCTGACATGATGTTTTACTTCAATTGGCACCAAATGAGTTGTACACAATCCAATTTTTCCACTATCTCCAAGTAATGAATACAGTGAAATGGCATGTGACTTTAAGCAGCTAATGAGACAAGACGCAGATATGAAGCCATTTGTAGCATGAGAATATTTAGAGGCTACACTTCTGCCGAGTGATTCATAACACATGACAACACACAGGTAGCTTCACACTCCTGGCAACGAATGGCAATAGACAGTGTACCTCACAATGCTGCTTTTTTACATCAGTAACCCAGTTGGAACTCATCTAGCTTTTCTGCTTTCTCCATGAATAAGCTTAATAAGCTGTCTAAAGAGAAAACAAAAAAACAAAATACAAAGGAACACGCAGAGCAGGAAATAGTACACAGCGTTCTACAAATCCTATACAAGTGTATAATAGGGAAATCTTTTTTATGTCACGTTACACCGTGTCTGCATGATCCACAGCCTAAATGTAAAATGTCACTTAATCTTTGGATATTTTATTTTCAAATGACTCCCCTTGGAGCAAATTACCATAGTAAATTATGTGTAGAGAAGATATGATTCACAGACAAAGTGGCAGCTGGGTAATTACAAAGTTTATAGGATACAAATAAAATCTAATGGTTAGCTTTGTTTACATTTGGATACAATTTACACATAGTGCTCTAAATGTGATGCTACGTAATATCCACGTCCCTATATGCCTAAGTGTGTGCGCATATATGTGTGTGTGTGTGTGTGTGTGTGTATATATATATATATATATATATATATATATATATATATATACAGTTATATTCAAAAGTTTACATACCCAGGCAGAATTTTTGCTTTCTTGTCCTTTTTTCAAAGAATATGAATAATAACACAAAAACGTTTTTGAAATATTGCCCCCTCTAAGATCAAAGACAGCTTGAAGGCTTTTGTAGTACACTGTAGTTTTGGGTGAGGCTCTTTATTCTCTCAGATGGTAAAGCTGCCGGTTCTGTAAATTCCTGGGCTGTCTTGCATGTGCTGTACGCTTGAGATCTCCCTAGTGTAGCTCAATGATATTGAGGTCAGGAGACTCAGATGGCCACTCCAGAAACTTCACTTTGTTCTGCTGTAGCCAAAGAAAGGTGTTTTGGATTGTCACATTGGAATGTCCAAGTATGTCCCATGCGCAGATTTAGAGCTGATGAGTGCAAATTTGACTCCAGTCCTGCAACCTGGATGATCACATGCTACAAAACTACAACTGCCATAATGACCTGTCAGCAGGGCATGGTGAGGGTGGTAGTTCTGCAACCTGGAGAGCTACAGGTCTTCAAAACTACAACACTCATTACAAACTGTCAGCAGGGCATGATGGATGTTGTAGTTCTAGGCATAATCTCACCTGTCCTCTCGCTGCGTATTTGCAGCGAGACTCACTGTAGATCCCGGCCCTATTCTTCCAATGTTAGACAAAATCGCAGCAGGGATGTACATCCCTGCTGCGAGTTTGCCCCAGCCCGATCAGACGGTCGTGGCATCGGGCAGGCACTGGAGTGAGCATATACTTTACCTGATCCCGGCTCCGGCTTGCTGAAGATTCCGGGAACCGCCGAAGCAAGCCGGAGCCAGGATCAGGTAAAGTATATGCTACGGCGGCCAGGGGGTTAACGGGGGACAAACTCGCAGCAGGGATGTACATCCGCATCCGCAGCGATTTGTCCCCTTTAGAGGAAAGAGCCCCGCAGTAGAGCCAAAGATTCAAATATTCATTTCTATTGTACAGATCAGTGGCTTTGCATTTCTGGAGAGATAGTTCTATTACTAGAAGTAATACTCCATTATTTGTTTTATTTTGAATGCTCTTTCTATCATGGCACACTAGTTCTCTGCCTGTATAAAGATGTGTGCTGTAATTACAATTATTAGAACACGAGATGCGGCATTGGAAGAAATACTTGTTTGGAAATCGTGACCTGGAACAGCAGATGTCACTGCATGGTGACTACTGGATCAATAATAATATATTCCTGGCTAATTTCCTTTTATCAAAAAAGATTGAAGATATTGATTTAAGTAGATTCAACACTTAACTTCTTGTTCCTTTAGTCTCTATGTAAATAGGATTATTATTTGTGGTGAAACACCTCATCAGATTCCCGTTTCAGCCCCAGTCATGTATCATTTTTCTATTTCAAATAACTTTTACTATTCAAATAACTTTCCGTTTCAAAGTTAGGTCCCGGTGTCATTTAGACAATAGGTTTGAGCAAAGTGTTTTAAACATGACTTTAAATGTTAATTTTCCAGCTACAAAAACACTGCCACACTTGCCTATAGGTTGTGTTTGTCATTACATGTCAAGTATTATAGGCGTGTCCATTCTCACCTTTCTTTGATTTAGTTAAAGTGGTTATCCAGGCTTAGGAAAACATGGCCACTTTCTTCCAAAAACAGCACCTCTCTGGTCCTAAGTTTGAGTGTGGTCTTGCAGCGCAGTTCCATTGAAGTGAATGGAGTTGAATTGTAATACCACACACAACCCAGGGAGAGGGGATGGTGCTGTTTTTGCAATAAAGTAGCTGTGCCTTTTCTTATCCTGGATAACACCATTAAGGATTTTAATTTCCTGAACTACAAATTCAATACAATATCCTCTCATGATTCATCTTAAAGGGGAACTATCAGCAGTTTAGGTCTAACCTGCTGATATGTCCCTATTGCACAGGAGAAGCTGAGAAGGAGGTTATGTCTCTTATCTCCCTCCTCTGCGCTGTTCCAGTGCAGTAAGCTGTGTGTTCCATGGTACAATGAGACCATTAGGAGCACTGGGCGGAGATGTTAGGAGCACTGCCCGCCCCCCCCCCCCCCTTCAGTGCTCCTATTGGTCTCACCAGACTGTGGAGCACACGGCTAAATGCACTGAAATAGTGCTGAGGAGGAAGGTAACAGACATACCTTCCTCCTCAGCATTTCCTGGGCAATAGGGACATATCAGTAGGTAATATTTGTATAACCTGCTGATAGTTCCCCTTTAAGCCATGCCCCTTTATTGTGTGTAAAACACAGTGGGGGACATTTATCAAGACTGGTGTACTAGTTCTTGTCTTAAAGAAAGCCTTGCCCCCTTTTTTTCCCCGGCTGAAATTACTAAGAGGCACACGTCTCGTAGTAAAGCTGTCTAGCTCTATGTCTGGCACAGGCATCGCATGACAGCAGGTGTAGATTTGTATCATGACTTACAGCAGCAAGCGGGTGTAAATCATAATAAATCAGGCACGAGAAGAGGCCACGCCTCCTCCCCGCCGCGCTGCCCCCATCCCCCCGCCTGTCCATCAGGGAAGCGGGGCTTATGGTGCTGGCATAAGATACGGAAAGAAGGCAAATCTGCCCTTTTTCTGTGGTGTACTCCTGGGGTGCATCTTGATAAATGTCCCCCACTAGGTCTATGTTCACACAATGTCTTCTTTAGATGAAAAATTGCCTTTTTATGACGGCCGCAAATAATGTTCATTATTTTGCCTAAAAAGACATTGTGGGTACATAGCCTGAAAATTTGGTTCATGTCATTTTTTGGTGCAACTTGCTACAGTTTTATTTATTTGCCCCAGTAAGTAGACTCTAGTGCTGATCATCTGTAAATCTGCTATGTGACTTTTAAGCCGACTTAAAAATTTTTTAATTATACTAGCATGCTATCTGAGCAATGTGCCAGTTGTCCCCATCTGAAGTGTGTACCTTATTTTTCAAATACTACAATATTGGAAAATATGATATAGAATCAGCTGCCATAGGATACAAATGCCATATTTTCAAAGGCATTTACATCTGACCAAACCAAAACAATGGTTGTCACTAGAGATGAGCAAACATTTTAAAAGGCTGGGTCAGCTGATTTGACAAACTTCTGCAAAAAATTATGTTCGGACCAAACAAGTCCAGTCCAAGCCTGAACCTCGTCAAAAGCCTTAAAACTCATGCATAACACCATCTAACAACCCTAAAAGCCCTGTATATAACTATTAGGAATGTATCAAAGTACTTTTTGGGGGTCAGTGTTCCAGTCATGTACATATGTATGTTTGGCTTCCAGGTGAATGGATGGTAACAGTTTATTTAAAAACAGACTGCACTAGCTTTTTTATGTTTTTTTGATTTAATAGGAGGTCAAAAAGAGGTATTTTGTGACATGCCAGTGTATACTCAGACGTATTGAAAGAAGCAATAACGTTTTCTAAATAGTCCAAAATTATTTTAGAAGTAGCAACAGGCTTGATGTAATAGAAAGTATGCAAAAGTGACCTAAAAGCCTCTAAAAACAGATTTAGCACTGACAGAACAGGTGCAGAACCTTCTCTGCGGTGCTGCTATAACTACAGATATTGTGTGTTTGTGTGTGTGTGTTTGTGTGTGTTTGTGTGTGTGTGTGTGTGTGTGTGTGTGTGTGTGTTTCCACTTTTTATAGCTGCGTTATTCACTGCTCACTGTCCCTCAGAGATCTTCTTCTCCTAACAACTACTATCTCAGTTAAATTTAATTTGCATATTCTTGTTTAAGTGAATATTTGCACTTTACAAGTATTTATTAACAAGCAGTGAAATACGCTGTCGGAGATTTGCTGATGTGTTAGATAAACTGGGGTGCTCTGAGAAACTTCATTTTGTGTAAGTTTGTAGCAACATTCTTGCAAATGGCTTTTCGCTGTTTTAAACAACAACTTTTTTAAATTTTTAAAGAAAAAATTGTGCAAATGTTGTGTCACTTTCTACTCTTGGGGACATTTCAAAGTTGCGTCTGGGGCGTATGCCAGTGAGAAGGCGCAGATTCGCCCCTACTCTCTGGGTGGGCAGGGGGGAGTTGCAGCAAGGCTGGTGGAACTCTAGACCTGCTCAGGAGCTGTTGGACGTGCTGTTAGTGAAAGCTGGGCACCCCCCGCAACTGCCGAGACCCGGGTCGAGGTGCAATCAGTGCAATCACAGCAGGAGGCTTCTCTGAGGCCTCCTGTGTCACAGCTAAGAAAGCTGGCCAAGCTCAGCCTAAGGCTAAGCCTGGTCAGCTTTGCCTATTACAAGCATATTGCATATATTGCAATAAAATATGCCTGTAATCAGGCAATACCAAAGGAAATCCCCATGGTGGAACAATAAAATAAAGTAAAAAAAAAAAAAAAACACACAGGGAAATATAACTGAACAAAGTAATTCAGATTTTTCTCTTGTTGTTTATTGTCTGCGTTTATATTGTTTTTGGATAGATCATTGGTCCCCTTTACACACACTTGTTTGGGAAAGGGACTTTCTACAGCATAATTGTGTTGATCACATACTTGACACATACTTTTGTGGTAGACTAGGTAGCTGGTACTTGGTAGTTGTCTAAAATTGCCGCATTCCTGCTAATACAGATATTGTTGTTATGCAGTTCTTTTGGAAGTAACCAGATTTATTTCTAGGCTATACGTTAGTTTTGCATGTAGCTACTGTATATAAAAGGCTCTTTATGGTATGGCTCTTTATGTTACTTTGATACTTTTGTATTTTATTTGCTGTCTTTGTTTAATAAAACAAACTTTGATTGAGAAAAAATACACACATGTTCACCCATAGCCATCAATGCAATAATAAATGTAGGAAAAAACTAAAAATAAAAAGGTACCCTATTTTCCGGCGTATAAGACAACTTTATAACCCTGAAAAATCGAGTTTAAAGTCGGGGGTCGTCTTATATGCCAGGTATGGTTGCCCCATACTGTAGGTGAGGCGACCACTATGAAAAAAAACTTTGGCAACTTCCGGCGCCTCTCTCATTCTCCCGAAGCTCTCCCGGAAGAGCCTCTCCGGTGAGACGCTTGGCTGCTAGGGAGAGGTTCGTCGATCTCCGTCTCCGGCGCAGGTATTGTACGTCACACTGCCTGCCCCGGGAATGGTACCGGAGGCGCACGGCGTCCGGGAACGAAACCTAGGTTAGTTAATTTTTTTTTTTAAATTTAGCTGCAGGGGTTAACATCTTCCGGCGTATAAGGCGAACCCTTGACAATCTGCTTAAAAGTCAGGGGTCTTCTTATACGCCTAGTCGCCTTATATGCCGTAAAATACGGTCCACATATTTTGGATTGCCACATCCGTAACAAGGCTGGCAATAAAATTATGGGCAACGTAATCAGTTTTCTCCCAGTACAGCAGTAGACATTAGTGTATCAGCGGCAGAAAATTGGAAATCTTTCTAATAAAACATTTTTACACTTTGACTGCCAAGTTAGTTTAAGTGCCAACCATTTAAGTGTAAATTTTATTCAATTTCAATTTAATTTAATTTTTTTTTTTTTTCATTTTAATTCAATTATCCTTTTGATTCAATTTTAATTTGATTTATTTTAATGTTTAAATGTATTTTGAGTGGACATTGGTGGACCAGCGGTGTAATATTAATATTTTTCCAGGACGGGAGGGGATATTGGTAAATGAGAACACACTAGGAGTTGAGGGCGCCCCCTAAGTTTGGAGAGCGGATGCTGAATTCACTGATGTTAACAAATTGGTATAAAACACCATGAGTTGACTGCGCCCACTAACTTTGGAAGGCGGACGCTTAATTCTATGATCCCAGTGAATTGGTATAACACAATATGAGTTGACTGCACCCACTAAGTCTGGAAAGTGTCTGCTCAATTCTCTAATGTAAACAAATTGGTATAACACACTATAAGTTGACTATAAGTTATATATTGGTATAACACACTATAAGTTGACTGTGGCCACTAAGTTTGGAAGGCGGACGTTCAATTTACTGAAGCAAACAAATTGGTATAACACACAAAGAGTTGACTGTGGCCACTAAGTTTGAAAGACGGACGCTCAATTCACTGATCCCAGTAAATATGTATAACACACTATAAGTATAATGTGCCCACTAAGTTTGAAGAGGGGACGCTCAATCCACTGATGTAAACAAATTTTTATAACACATTATGAGGGGGATTTATGAAGACCAGCGTACGCCGGTCTTTTATTAGGCCCTGCCCCCATTTCCCCAGCAGGATTGACTAAGAGGCGCACGCCCGGGCCCAGTGTACGAAATCTACACCTGCTTCCAAGCAGGTGTAGATTTTGATCATGATTTATGCCTACGAGCAGGTGAAAATCATGATAAATAAGGGGGGGGGTGAGGGAGGCGTACACCAGGCAGAAGGGGCGAATCTACACCTTCTCCCTGGCATACGGCTAGGGCGTATCTTTCATAAATGTTCCCCAATAAGTTGCTTGCACCAACTAAGTTTGGAAGGCAGACACTCAATTCAATGATGTAGCATAACACACCAGGAGTTTACAGTGCCCAGTGAGTGAATAATATGGACTTTGGGGGGGGGGGATTTATCAAACATGGTGTAATGTGAAACTGGCTCAGTTGCCCCTAGCAACCAATCAGATCCAACCTTTCATTCCTCACAGACTCTTTGGAAAATGAAAGGTGGAATCTGATTGGTTGCTAGGGGCAACTGAGCCAGTTTTTACTTTACACCGTGTTTGATAAATCTACCCCTTTGTCTTCTCTGGTCCCAGTGACTATGTATAATGCACAACAAGCACCCAGTTACTTGGTAAGCTGCATACTGGCTTGACAACTGCCACAGAAAATCACCAACAATATAGCAGGACAAAGTAAATTGACAGCGCGATTCACAGCGAGTCTTGCTTTGCCATATTCGCTTAACTCATCTCTAATCCCACCTGTTTACTGGAAATATCTTTAAGGATTTTCACTTATTAGCATTCTTACTGTACCTGATGCACAAGCAACCATGTTGCTCCAGCTAAAATGTAACACACTGTTCATTTCATAGATTTGGAGGAAGATATGGAGCAAGGACAGATATCATTCACACGAGAATTGACCTAACTATAGATTTAAATGTACCTTACTGATAGCTAGAGTAGCCTCATGCTCTAATGAAGTGACCAGTAGTGTCAGGGAATATGTACAGCTCAATGGAGACAAAAAAAGGTTTTCCCCACTGAGTACAGGAACGTACAGGACTGGTTCTTTTCTTATTCCCCTTCGGATTGACACTTCATTTTTGCACAAGCTTTTATTCATCATGGTGAGTACTAGTGAGAGAGGATTATTTTACATGCCGTACTGTGGGAAAGGAAATCACTCTTAAAGGTCAAGGATTTAAGAAGACAGGCACCAATATATAGTTTAATAGCGATTAGTTTATTTCAAAGGTTTGGTTGTGCTACAGAATACTAATTGTTGACAATACTGGGAAGAAGCATTATCAGCAACAATGTTGTATATAAGTCATTTTCAGACTGCAGTATTCAATAGTTTAGATGTTCTTTCCATGGAAAACACGAACCTTTTCCTAAGAGAAAAAAAAAAAAGTACCATTGTGTGAACACACTTACATGTTTGTACTAGAAACTGAGCACTAAAATGCTTGTTACTCGAGTCAAGCATTTTTCATGATTATTTAGTCTCTCCCTCAAGGGTTTATGTGGGTATGCATGTCATCCCCATTTAACCTGCTGGGGGACAGATTGTTTAGTTAACCCATTAGGGGTTAAGTGGGGATGCATATTATTCCTATTTAACCTTCTTGAGGCCAGACTATAAGCAACTATTTGTATAGAGGCTGCATACTTTGAGGAGCAGAGCACTTATCAAAACCATGGGGCCAGAACAAATAATGTGCCACCACGGAGTTAAGTAAGCATTCTAGGTGTCCCCACGTAGCCCCTTGGGGAGCAGACCGTGCTCTGATGGGGGATTATACCGTTTATTTTCACTATCACCGCTCAGCCAATCAGCGGCTAAGAGGTGACACTGCTGAAGCTGCTGATTAGCTTAGCGGTAATAGCAGAGACAGAGATTTTTTAATAACGAGCATCAAGTACTCTCGAGTAACCTCATGCTCGAAATAAGTATGCTCGCTCAACACTTTAATACCTATAGTCCGTTAAATTAGGGTTACATGAACAACTTCCTTACTGCAGTTGCACTTAGTTTCATGAACAGTAGGTTGTTCCATCAGAGCTTTGTTACAAATTAAACCTCCTAATGGTGTGTTTACATGAAATGATAATTGGCCTGATCATACGATTAACGATGTCGGAGTACCGATTTTTTTTTTTCATAACGATCAGCGTTTATACGGTACGATATATCGTACGGAAAATTCATTTTGCGATCGTTTTGCGATCCTTAAGCCTATCATACACAATGGTTAAATTGGTGAACGACTGTTCACACGGAACGATCTGCAAATTTTTTTTAGAATGACGATTTGATAACATGTTAAAAAGATCAAAATGAACGATTTCTCGTTCGTCGTTTGATCGTTCGCTGCATTTACACGTACGATTATCGTTCGAATTCGATCGTTATCACGCAAATTCGCACAATAATCTTTACGTGTAAACGCACCATAAGTATTCTCCTCCAAGACAAAATAAGCAATAAGACCCAATTAGTTGCTTTATGGTCACCTGTCGAACCATATTGGGCTGATTTTCATCATAAAAAATACCTTTATATAGCTAAAGAACAGTCACGACATTACACAACTTTACTGGAATACATCAAATTGTTCTAAACATTAAAAAAAGTAAGCATAGCAACACGTGTCCATAGCATCTGCCAAGCAGTACTGTTGTTATGTTTCTACGACTGCCAATTCAAGCTATAACCAGCTTCCATTTGTCACATTTACCTATGCATCATCATGACACATATGTGAAGAGCTGGTAATATGGCAGCGCTGTGCAAATTTCACATGCTGGTGACAATCTTATCATCTTAAATTATCACATTCTTTGTTAAATGATTTACAAGTATACAATGTAAGATAACAGATTTTACACATGGGATGTTGTTAGAAACTACTTTTAATTCTGTTTAGTAGTAAAAAAAATAATACAGTTTTGGTTCCCAGTTTGGTTCTGATTCCCTCTGTCTGACACATGACCCCATTTGCACAGGAAACCAGTTACCCCTAGTATTTTAGTTAAACCCCCAAGATACCCTCAGTATTGTAGTTAACCCCCATGATGCCCCTAATATGTAAGATAACTATGATGCCAATAGTACTGTAGCTAACACCCATGATGCCCCTAGTATTGTAGTTAATTCCCTATGATGCCCCTAGTATTGTAGTTAACACTCATGATGCCCTCTAATTTTGTAGTTAACCCCCTTGATGCCCTTAGTATTGTAGTTAACCCCCCTTGATGCCCCTAGTATTTTATTAAACCCACACCACCCCTACTCCACTGGATGCCCCTAGTTATTGTAGTTAAAGGAGAAGGATAATTTTCAAGCAGGCAGGGAGGAACATGATTTTCATCCCTTGAGTTGTGACAACATCAGAACTTGCGAAGGAATGAGTTCCAGAGCCTGTGACGCTGCTCTGGTGTAGGGGGAGCTCAATTCAATACAATAGATACCCAGAAGAGGGGTTAAAGGAGAAGTCTTGAGAAAATGATAATTTGCCAGCAGGCAGGGGGAAATGGAACATAACAAAGTGCTACTTACCTCTCTCCATGCCTCTGCAGCTCAGCGTCACAGACTCTGGGACCCCTGCTGGAACTCATGCCCTTCAAAGTTCTGATGTTGTCACAGCTCAAGGGGGAAAAAAGCCAACTTGGCTGATTTCTTGCCCCAGTCATATCTCAGTCACTAACTGACTGAGGGGGTAAACCATCAGCTGAGTGCTGAGGTTGTTGGAAGGAGATCCAGGATCCCAGTGATAGTCCTGGAACAGTAAGGCACTGCTGAGGCACAGGGAAAGGTAAGTACCACTTGTTTATTATGTTCTATTTGCTCCTGCCTGCTGGCAAATTATCATTTTCTCCACACTTCTCCTTTAACCCCTAGACGACCCTGGACGTAGGGTTACGTCATGGAAGTCTGTCCCCAGACGACCCTGGACGTAACCCTACGTCCTGGGTGTTTCTCCGGCTATGAAGCGTGCTCCGGAGCGGAGCATGCTTCATAGCAGGTGGGGGTCGGCTGCAGTAATGACGATCGCGCTGCCGCGTGTCATTAACCCCTTAAAGGCCGCGATCGCGACCCCCTGTCACTTACCGATCGGGACCCCCGCAGTGTGACTGCGGGGGTCCCGATCATTGAAACGGACTGCCGGAGGTCTCTTACCTGCCTCCGTGCGGTCCGATCGGCGATCTGCTACACTAAGCCTGCACAGGCAGGCTCAATGAGCAGATCACCGATAACACTGATCAATGCTATGCCTATGGCATAGCAATGGTCAGTGTAAAAATCAAAGTAGTGTATGTAGAAGTCCCCCAAAGGGACTTCAAATGTGTAAAAAAAAAAAAAGTTCAAAACACTATTACACTACCCCAAAACCCCTCCCCCAATAAAAGTTGAAATCACCCCCCTTTCCCATAATATAAATAAAACATATAAAAATAGATAAACATATAATATACCGTAGCGTGCGTAATTGTCCGATCTATTAAAATATAACAAGCGTCATTGCGAACGGCGAACGGCGTACACGAAAAGAGGGGAAAAAGTGCGCAGATTACCAATTTTATGTTACATTATATATTAAAAAAAATCAATAAATAGTGATCAAAACGTCCGATCTTCACAAATATGGCATTAATAAAAACTAGAAATCATGGCGGAAAAAATTACACCCCATACAGCCCCGTAGGTGAAAAAATAAAACCGTTATAAGTGTCACAATAGGCCCATTTTATTAATATTTAATTGCCAAAAAATATATAACATTAGAGAATCTGTGTAACCTGCATATGGTTGTGTTTGGGGCTGACCTATAGAATAATTGTATCATGTCGCTGTTACCATATAGTGCATTACGTAGACACAGGAACCCCCCAAACCTTACCATATTGCATTCTTTTTTACGATTTCACCTATTTATATCTTCATAAATAATATATTTGGAATTCCATCATACATGTTATGGTAAAATGAATGACGCCATTACACAGTACAACTGTTCCTGTAAAAAACAAGCACTTACATGGCCTGTAGATAGAAAACTGAGAGTGCTAGAGCTCTTAGAAGGGGAGGAGGGAAAAACGAAAACACTAAGATCAAAATTTGCACGGTCCACTGGGTCATTTTGGGCCTGGTCCTCAAAGGGTTAAGCCCCTACCAAGTACCCCTTATATCGTAGTGATAGAGGGGGCTACACCCAAAAATGCAGGAAGGGATGCATTCTGCTCTGGTGTACAGAAGCAGGGAGACCTCGCTTCTGTACATACATTACATAGTACGTTGTGAAATGTACATACAGGAGCAGGGATTTATCTCTGCATTCCCTGTTCCTGTACAGTAGTAAGTGGTAATGGATATATTGTATGCATTGCCACTCATGTTAAATTCTCAAGGCAACCAAATTTTGTGACCCTAAGAATTTTGCCCCCAGGGCAGCTACCCCCATGACCCTCGCCCCCCCCCCTCCCCCAGAGACACATACTATGCAACTACAGGGAGTGCAGCCCCCTGACACTCTGCAGTGCTGATCTGGCTCTGCTAACACCCAGCAGATTCTGCAGCTGCTCAACACCCAGGGTCTCTAAAATGTCAATGCCAAAATAGGCACCAAGGGCAACATCTGCAAAGAGTTTGTATGTTCTCTCCGTGTTTGTGTGGGTTTCCTCCCATCCTCCCACACCCAAAACATGCAGATAGGTGAATTTAAATTGTGAGCCCTATTGGGGACAGGGAGCAATAATTGGCAAAAACTATATGAAGTGCTGCAGAATCTGTGTGCGTTATACAAATAAAAGCATTATTATTAAAACATTATTTCTGCTTAAAAAAAATTAATGTTAGCTCTAATACAAAGAAGAACACACAGTGCAAGCTAAGTAGCTTCAAACTGTGCCCATGATGGCCCATTCCAATGCTGAAAATGTGTACAGTTAACACGTGCATTTGAATTGGTCCATTGGGCAATGGAAGAAGGAAGCGTGGTCTGATGAATCATGTTTTATGTTATATCATATAAATAGCTGTGTGTGAATGTGTACGCCCCTGCATCCCTTACCTGGGAAAGAGACCACACTAGGATGCAGTATAGGAGGGAGCAGAGGCAATGTGACGCTCTGGGCAGTGCTCTGCTGGATAACTTTGTTATCTGATGAAGAAGTCAGACTGACCCAGAAATGTATTGTACAGTTTATCTTTTTTGATAAATTTTATTCCTGTGATTTTTGACCTGTCATGGATATAATACAGTTGAAGTTGTAGAGCTATTTATTATATTCAGACTAAAGTTCACTGAAGCTGCTGCAACCTGGTCCCCTTTGTTCACACCCATTGAGTACTGTGCTTCGGATTACACAGTGCTTTTTGGAGAGCAGTTTTGATACTGATATAGCTTATTTATGAGTGTGCTATCCACTATGCCAGGGATGGGGAACTTTGGCTCTCCAGCTGTTGCAACTATAATTCCTTTCATGTCTGGACAGCTAAAGCTGTCATTCAGTAATATGTTATTTTGACATGTATACCTACAGTATGTTTATTTAGTATATGTATTTCCACTCCATAAGAGTCACAGCAGAGCCTTATTCTTAGTAGTCTGCTAAGCTGATTTATATCATAATTTATGTTTTAAAGAGTTGTCCCAACAGTCGGGCCCTTGTGATCACATAGTTAGCCCCTTTTATAAGGTTAGAGGATAGCATCAAATGGTGGGACAACCCCTTTGAGCTTAAAAACTGAAATCATGGTCTAAGGCCTTATTCACATGTTCCACAAAGTTGTCTGTGATTGCGGATCTGCAAACACGGACCACCTCAGTGCCCATTGATTTCTATTGTGATATGCACAGCTTTTGCTTTTTCGCTGATCCACATTCCATTTCACAAAAAATAGCACATGTCCTAGTGTGGATTTTGATTCCCCATCGATCCATGATTTTCATGGATGTCACACATGTGACATCCAAGACGTCCATGGAAAACATGGATTAAAGCTAACACAAGACTAGCACTGTACAATTTTTGCGGAAATGGATATGGAAACGGATGCAATTACAGACCATTCTCCAGAGGTCACAGAGAAAAAAATTGCAGAGGTATTTGTGGGCCATAAAAATTACTGAGGGTGTGAATGAGGCCTAAGGTAGGTTTCACAAAAGTGTAATAGAGATGCATTTTTGCATCTGTATTATAGCCCCAAGACCCAGACTGATTGTGGTTAATGCCCTGTGGTCGAGCCAGGACTTCTGGTAATAATAAAGATGAGTCCATATTATGCTTGTGTGAAATTGGCCTAAGTAACAGTGTAGACCTAGCCTTAGGCATCAGATTAGTTTAATTGTAGCATCTGTTTCAAATACACGAGGGGAGACATTAACCTCCATATGTGTGTACTGCAGTTACATTAAAGTCAATCTGTCATCCAGAAAATCACTACTAGACTGCTGCAATAGTTACTGTATACAGCTATGTATGCATTGTATGTTTAACTTTATTTCACTTGTCCATGGCTAAAATTCAATAGGAATGCTTTTTATTACTACTCTGAAGTGTCAAAGAGGCAAGGTTAATGGTAATGAAGTGCCCTGTGCTGCAATGCCTTTATCCGTCTTACACCTCTCTCTGACCTCCCTGCTCTCTGACTAAGGGCCATATTACACAGCCCGATCACTATAGTAAATGAGCAACGATCTGTAGCAAGAGCTGTATATATATTGTTAGCGATGTTCGTGCAGCCCTTGAGTGAAGTTCATAATTACCTGTCCACGTTCCCTGTGTTCTCTTCACTTCTGCCCACTCCCCGCAGTCTCCGGTGCAACTTTAAAAGGTGTCTGTTAAGTGACAGGCCGCTTAGCCAATCACTGGCTGCAGAAGTCCCATCCTGGTCAGTGATTGGCTGAGCAGCCTGTCACTTCAGGGCTGAGCACCAGAGTCTGCGGGGAGCAAGGAGAAACAAAAAAGACACTGGGGAGCATGAAGAGGTAATGTGTGAACTTTATTGTTTTATCTACACATTCATCAGCCATGATTTTAAGTTAGGACCTAAAGACACGATCAGCCAATGATTGTTTTCATCAGCTGATCATTGTCTTTATTACATGAAGCATGATCTGCTGAATTAGCCTGATTCGGCAGATTATCTCTGTGTAATAGGGCCCTAAGAGACAGGGCTCCCAGAGCCTCCCTGCTGAAATCCTTTGCATGTACTATGTGCAAAACTGAGCTCTAGTGTTCTGACAGTGATGAGGTAGCAAAATGAGACAGTGAAGCCACAGCTGAAGCTGCTAGTGCACCTAAATATAAATCCATGGTGCATGCACAGGATTTCAGAGAGACCTGCCTGTCAATCAAAGAGGATGAGGATGAAGAGGACAAAGTAGGAGAGTGGAGATGGGCATTACAGCATGGAGTACTTTGGTGCCTTAGCCACACCTTTATTAAATTGCAGCAATGGTTAAGTAAAATAAAGGCAACATTACTTACATCGCGCAAACAGCTTTGTAACCAATACAACTAGAACCAATTTTGAATATGCATAAGTAGGAGGCATAGGACGAGCCGAGGAGCAAGGGGGTGGTGCACTGAGAGGCCGGGGAATGCTTTCACTACACCAAAAGAGATTTAGGAAAAAATTAACAGAAAACAGGAAAACGGCACAACGGAAAAGAGAAAAAGATCAGGGCAGGAATCTGTGTGTTTTTTCTGCATTTTCACTTAAATTTTTTTTTTGTATAGTTTTGAGTTGAAAAAGTAAATAAATAATAAGGCTGGGTTGACACTGTTTTTGCAATTAGTTTTTTTCATTTGTTTTGCAAAAGAACAGATGGAAAAATGGATGCCCTTGTGTGCATCCATTTTGATCAGTTTTTAACATACACAAAAACATAGCTGACCTTATTTCTGTGTACATTAAAAAAAACTGATGCATTTTGATCCTTTTTTTTTTTTATAATGGAAGTAGGCATGGTCCGAACCGAGTTCGGTTCGGTAATGATTCCCGCTGTCTGCCCGCTCCGTGCAGCGGGCGGATCCAGCGGGAGGACCGCCTGGAAAACTGGGATACAGCCATAGCCATAGGCTGTATCCCAGTTTTCCAGGCAGTCCTCCCACTGTATCCACCCGCTGCACGGAGCGGGCAGACAGCGGGAATCTGATGCCGAGCGTTCGGGTTCATACGAATCCGAACCTCGGAGGGTTCGGACCATCCCTAAATGGAAGTCAATGGAAAAATGGGTCAAAGCAGATGCACACAAATGCTTCCATTTTTGCAAAAACAGATGAAAAAAACAGATTGCAAAAGGTAGTGTGAACTCAGACTAATAATTTCATTCTACATACAGAGATGGTGGTCTGTGCATGACCTTCTATTATTACCTCCTCCCCTTATGATGAAAGATATACGCCCAGAATCTTCAAAGTGTGTGTAAAAGAAACCGGTGTGAACTGTAGCAACAAATCACAGTCCAGCTTTCAGCCCTGTTAAGATGAAAGCTGAGCAATGATTGATTACTGTGGCAATTTACACCGGTTTCTATTTTACACCCTTTGAGAAATCTAGGCCATAGGACATAAATAGGAGCCGTCTTTCAACAAACTTTTCGCAAATAAATAAAACAAGTGGATGTTAGAAACCTTATATTACATATTTTAGAGGGTAAATGCTTCTTTTTCTGCTTCTTCCTTCTGAATTCCGCAGTGAATCTAGCAGAGCTCAAATCAGATTAAAATTCCCATATTCAAATTATACAATGGTCCAAAAGGGTTCTACCTCTCACAAAGTAACATAGTAACATAGTTAATAAGGTGGAAAGAAGACAAGAGTCCATCAGGTTCAACTTAGGAATCCCCTACTGTGTAGATCCAGAAGAAGACAAAAACCCCTATGAGGCAGATGACAATTGCTCCATCACAGGGAGATAATTCCTTCCCGACTCTAATAGCAATCAGAATAATCCCTGGATCAATGTATCACTGGAAATCTAATGGCCATACACAGCAGCTTCCTGATAAGTACCCATACATGTGCCCAAGGCTTGAAGGGCATGCGGAAGCCATCGGAGGCCACCCCCAATGACCCTTAGCTCAGGCAACCAGAAATTGATGTTGGGTAAGGTTCCCTTTAAATACAGCTGATGTAATATTATATAATGCTGCGTAGACATACATTTTTTTTATTTCAATTACTTCTAGTTGTAAAAGTTCTGCAGTGCATATTTAATGGAGTGGTCAAGTTCCATTAGCGTCTGCCAAATTAATCTTATTTACTGATTGCAAGTCAAGCAACTGTATAATTCTTTAAAATTCTTCTTGTCAATATGAAACTTGTCACTTTTTATGGAGGGATTTGTTAATGGGATTGATTTCTTCAATATGGGAAATTGAGATAAGTGTTAAATTATTCTGTGCTATCAGATACCTGATAATGAAGCGGGGTCACTGGGATGTATCTAATAAAGCTCTGATTTATATATCTATTGCCTCTGTTCACACTTTTTGGCAGTGCATAATTGAATGGCATTGAACATTAGCACTGATAACTTTTGTCAGGTAGGTACGCTATCAGCTATAAGAAAAAGCCATGGAATTGTTCGGGTCATTAAATTGAAAGTCTTTCTTAACTCCTTTTTGTTGCAAAGTTAAATACAATCTATTGTTTGCTGTATGCAGCTATGACAGGATGAGCATGATAATGCTATGAATTAGTGAGGGGAGGACAGAACATGTCTATTCCCATGATTATTTAACATTTACATGTATATGACCAATATAAGGTACCACTGTTTATAGGCTGCACATACAGTGGTACCTCAGTTTAATAGTAACTTGGTTTAAGAGCATTGCTTTGGTTTAAGAGCTCCCTATACTGGGTAGGAGGTGGAGTGGAGGAGGGGCAAGGTCTGCATAGTGTGGTCTACAGCACTGGACTCTGATCCAGGGAGTCTCCCTCACCTTCCAAATCATAGCAGATCCGCTTCAGGCTGGGGCTTACATCAGGGGACAGGACTGTGGAGGTAATCTCTCACTAGCTGTAACCCCTCGCTCCCCAGACAGAGAGTGCTGCATTCATGTGCCCACATATTCCCCGCTTATTCCTTCATGCTCTCTGCACTCTGTCAGTCCTTTTTCCCATTTTCTCTATGTTTCCCTTCCTCTCCATTGCTATTATAATGTGCCGGCACTTACACTGCCATTCACACTGCTGTATAAAGAAGTTTCTGTCACTGTCCTCCTGTACAGCTCTGTGATTCTCACTTCCTGATTGGTCCATGCTGAACACACACCCCTTCCCCATTGCTGTGATGTGACCACACAGACCTCTGACAGCAGCCCTGCTTCTCTATTCTAGCCTGTTGTACTACACTACTGCATCATGGGGATCTGCAGTTACATCCTGTATCTACAAACTGCTGCTGTGTTATCTGGTTTATGCACATAGTATACATTATACTCCACATGCTGATTGCTATACTGTACAGGAACTTATAATATAACATATTCACCTGTTTCTCATTGTTTGTTTCATTTGTTTTACATGAAAAATCATTATTTTTGGGGTGTGATTTCTTATGGGAAAATTTGCTTTGGTTTAGGAGTAATTTGGATTACAAGGGCAGTCCCAGCATGAATTATACTCGTAATCCAAGGCACCACTGTATTATCTTGCCCTTAAAGGAGCTTCGTTTTCTTTCCATTTACATTGTAGACAGTTGAGGAAATTTCTCATTAGAGATACACTGTATACACTGACAAAACACGGGTCTTTTCCAGCCTTTTTCACTACACTTGAATAGGTGAGAGCTCCAGCCGCAAGACAGGGATACATGAAAGGAGCTGAGCATCTGCATTTAAATAAGACAGCAAGATCATTCTTAGCTTGTCCCTTGGGGCACAGTGAAAATGTGCACAGTCTGCCTGGTAAAGCCTCAGTGACAGCCCACCTCTGATGCTGTACTAAGTGCTGGGGAGGGATCTTCTGTACATAGTCTGACAGTGATCAGCTTTGAGCCAGGAGATGTGCGCTGTAAAGGCCTTCTAAGATCCTTCGTTCAGCACTGGAGGACGGTGTCTGTGAGAAGAGGTGGCAATGTGCTCGGATCACAGCAATCTTTCTAAGGTAAGGAGGGGAATCTAAGGGGTATAGCAAGAGCTGGGACAAATCCTAGAAGATCAGGGAGATAAAAGCAGCCAACGTATGTGAGAAGGTTTTCTGATGCTATATTTTCATGATGGTATTCTTAGTTTACAGTATCCTTTTAGAAGGCATTTCTCCGTATTATATGGGATGGGCAGATAGATAACCTGCTTGCATGCATTTCATCTGTAAGTCCTGTATCGTATTACAGAATAGGACTAAATCTAGTGTTAGTGTTTTTTCATCTGTTTCTCTTGGCTAGTTTAACATGACCATAATGTGACTGTACTAGAAAGCCTGATTTATTACTGCATTATCTGTGCTTCTGCTGAAGCAGAGAATCCAAGTCTAGTTCAGCTAAATTTCAGGGGTGTAACATGGACCATAAAACGTGACTGCATCATGACTGGTTTAAAACATTAGGCCTCATTTACAATTTCGTATAAAATGCGAATGAAATACAGATGCCTAATATTTTACAATTAGTTTTTTTTTTATCAGTATTTGTTAAAATTTTGGTAAAGAGTGAACTATATATTTGCTATTTCTGGTGACTTTGTTGAATTACAGATAAAACAAAATAAACAAATAAAGCAAAAAAAAAAAAGCGATATGGAAATGAAACATGTATAAATAAAACCCATTACAGGCCAAAATCTATGGAGGTTTATACAGTACATGTACATGTTGTGTATATAAAAAAAAAAAATAACACCATGCGCTTAAAAAAAGGGAAAGATATAAAATGGAAATTAAGCTATTTTTATGCATTGTTAAAATTTTTAATAAATAAAAATGGAAATGTTATGGATGAAAAACACAGAAGTGAGAGCAAGCCCTCTCTTTTTTTTTAGTCATAGTTATTTAATACAAAGCCAGGGATGGATTGAAAAGAGAAGTCTCAGGGTATTTATGTTTTGTTTTTTTTATGGTAAAGGTGTCTGCAGTATGTTCATGTGAAACTGTAAAAATCTACTGATCCGTGGATTTTGGTGCCGGTTTTCTTCCGCAGATTTCAGTGTGGAACATGTAAACTAAATTTAAACAAAACGTTAATGATTAAATTCCACACCACAGGCCAATTTCCACAGCATACTGTAAGGGAGCTCCTAAACAGTTTGAAAGTTTGTGCCAGTGTACTGACAGCTGCGCGGCTGACAGTACACTAGCGCAAACTTTTAGTCTATGTTCCCACACAGTATTTTTGCTCAGTATTTTTAACAACCATTGTTTTAAAATAATGGCAATTATTTCCCATCAAATGGCGGAAACCCACTCAATTTCAACAGTGTGTGAACATTGCCTTTCTGGGTTTTCAATCCACTCCTAGTTTTGTTGCAAAATACTGACCAAAATACTGAGCAAAAATACTATGTGGGAACATAGACTAAGGGTCCTATTACACGGAACAATTTTTAACGATAAACGATCGCAAACTAGATTGTTTATCGTTAATCTGAAATCGTTCACCATATTACACAGAACGATAGTCGTTAGTTATGATAGTTATTACGATCGTTATTCCTTCTGATCCCAGCAAAACAATGGGCAATGTGCAATTACACTGAACGATTAGTGAAAAAATGCGGAACTTGAGTGAATGAATGTGGTATTACAGCGAACGATTAACGATAATTTTAGGTTTAGACTCTGAGGAGCAAACGAGCGCTATGAGCGATCATTTGCTCCTCGTTCCCCGCTTGCTGCTGCCGCTATTCCAAGTGACAGCAGCAAGCGGGTGAGTTCGGGGAGGGCCGGAGGAAGCTGCGGGGGGGCTGCCTGGGGGATTGCTGATCGTCCAGGCAGCCCATAGGATATAGCAGCAGTCTGCTGCCGCCGCTCCTATTCTAGCGACTGCAGCAGATTGCTGCTATATAAGATATATAACATGTTGAAAGACAAACGACTTCAACGATCAGCAGACATGAACAATGTCGGCTGATTATTGCCTCCCAATTCACGGGACGATTATCGGCCGTAACGGCTGATATCGGCCGAATACGGTTGATAATCGTTCCATGGAATAGGGCCTTAAATCAACGTTCAACGACTTACGAACGATTTTTCAATTGTTGCCTGCAATTACACAGAACGATTATCATTTAAATTCGAGCGATATAATGACTTTTTGCACGATAATCGTCCCGTGTAATAGGGCCCTTATGCAAGTGCACTGGCGCGCAGCTGTCAGTACACTGGTGTGAACTTTAAAACTGTTTAGGAGCTCCCGACATCATAATTAATCATGATGCTGGGAGCTCCCAGGTCCGGTCCGCAGAACACTGTCCGTGTACGGAAGGACCTGTCAATAACCCCTAAATCTCATCCATTTAAGGGTAGAAACACACAGGGCGGATCCGCAGCGGACTTCCACTGTGGATCCATTGCCTGTAGTTTCTATCACGTATAGCACACTGATTGGCTGAGTAGGACGTCGATATGCCAGGAGCCCCCGAAGCAAGCGGGAACAGGGAGCAGGTACAGTATGCTTCGGGGTTAACAGGGTGGTCTTCTTACATCCCGCTGCGAGTATGTCTTCTCATAGAAACTACAACTGCAAATTTGCTGCAAAATCCACTGTGGATCCATTGGCTGTACTGTGGATCCACCCTGTGTGTTTGTACCCTTACTGCTACAGTGTTTGCTGAAGATTTTTTTGATGGAATTCCACTACCTTTATAGTCCGGCTTCTAATCCTGCACTCTATTTCTATACTTTTTCTATAAATCAATCTGCATAGAAATGAGAAGTTGTAGGAATGCAGCTTTCTGTAACTTAAAAATACTAAAAATAAGGCTTTAGTTACTGTAGAGCTCAGTTTGTGTCTTTTCCTTCTAGAGAGGGTTGCAGGTGTTGGGAGCACACTATTAACTCAGCTAATGAGCCTCAGCCTGTGACTACTGGTGAAGACACACAATTTCACTCTTTGCATATTCCTAGTTTTTTCCTATTATTTTTAGAGACTGCAATCTGTAGTTTGACACCGGCTGGTTTTCATTGGCTTACTTTTAGCTTTTTTTTTTTTTAGGAGTTTGCAGAACTGACTGAATTTGAGTCATTCAGGAGATGAAAGTTTTATTTCTGAACTCATTATTGGACACTGATTGGTTTTCTGCTTCCATGATTTTACTATTATGACCATAAATTATTATCATATATCCATAGCTGTCAATATCTTTACAGATCAATAGCAAATGGGCACAACAGTAGTAAAAGAAGGATATAAGCAAGCCACAGTGACAGATTTACAGCATGTGCTTGGAACAACTGTTGTTTCCTCAGTGCTGTTTTTAGCTTTACTGGGGCATGAATCTTTCAATTAACCAGTATCAGGCTATATCCACACACAGCATTTCCGTCAATCTTTTGGCCAGTCTTTTTTCAACCAAAACTAGGTGTGGAATTGACAGGGCAAAATTGGAAAGGAAAGAGTTGCTCAGTTACTGTTTTATCAACCCACTTCTGGATTTGGTTGAAAAAAAGACTGACCCTTTAACACTAATGGCTTGTATTCTGGAAAGAAGATAAAATATGCAGACACTTTGAAATGTGGATAGACTTGAACAGGAGTTTTTCTACTGCAAAACAGATGAAAGTGTTAAGGATGTCATATTTTGTATATTTAGTGCAGCCATTACAATATGGCACTGACCTTCTTTGTGTTTTTAAATTTGGAGACTTTTGGATATACTGTATTATGGAAATAGCTCCATAAAGTAACAGTGGCTTCATGTTACACACAAAGTATGTGTATATGAGGCCTCAAACAATGAAGATCTGGTAATTTACATAATTTAAGTACATAACGTAAGTAGTAACTTAAGTACGTCATTGGCAAATCTGTAATTATGGACTTGATTGTGGGGCGTGTGAATAAGGCCTTAGACTAGGTTCACACAATGGGCCACATGTATCATCCGTCGGAAGGATGATTTTTGTCGGAAAGTGCCGATTTGCGTATTATTTTATACGCAAATGGCCGATTTGCGAATAAAATAATCGCAAATCGGCACTTTCCGCCGAGTACGCCAGGGGGCGGAAAGGGGGCGGAAAGTAGGCGGGAAGTGGGCGGAACGGAGGGCGCGGACTCAGAGTCCGCGCGATTTATCATCCGTTCCGCCCAAATGTACGCCGAAAACCTACTCCAGTCCTCAGCTGGCGTAGGTTTTCGGCGGTGCGCACCGGCGCGCACAGGATTTATGTACAGGCAGTCCGCCTCTACATAAATCCCCGTACCGCCGGAGCTGCGGGGGCATTTTTAAGTCCGGCGTAAAAAACGCCGGACTTAATAAATGCCTCCCAATGTCTTTTTTTGGCCGTTCGATGGTCATCTGTTTGGACTTCCATCATTTTGAGGCCTAATATTGTCCGTTATTTCACAATGACGTCCATGATTTAAAAATAACTGCTGTTATTTGAACTTAACATGACAGACGTCCAAAAAGGAGGAGGCAGCGAAAAAAGGACGTTATAACATTGATAACAGAGCTAATACCAGTTTAACAGATGCATTTTTGAATGGTTCCTAAATATAAAAAGAGATGAGTTTTCATCTAAGCCCAAGTGTGCAGCATTTGATAACTGTTGGATGCAGAAGTTGGATGCATCCCTAAGACTGCATGCACATCCTTCGTAGATCACGGATGCTATGGAGTGTGAAGCTGCAGGCTGGCATTGAAAACTCATGATTCATTATGATGCAAGAAGCCTCGAACCTATTCAAATCCTCTGGATACTGTAGTGACACAGCCACCCTACTACAGTAGTGGGAAGACATGAATAGGTTTGGAGCTCCTGATGATACATGATGATACATGACTCCAGGAGTTCCCAATGACAGCCTGCAGCTTTATGCTTCATAGCATCCATGATCTACCATGGACATGCGCCCTAAGGAGTCCTGTAATACATGGATACAGCCTATGGCTATGTTCACACAACATCTTTTCAGCTCCATTTGAAATTACGTCTGTTATTTTGAGTCTTAAATAACGGACGTCATTTAGCTGCCTAGCCTTCCCTTAGTGCAATGACGGCTGTTGGTACATTAGTCCAGTTTGGGGTTACTAATTGGCTTTTGGATGTGGCTTAATCGAAGAGTCCATTGAATTTAATAGTAAAAACAGAAAAAAGGTGGAAAAAGAAAAACTATGTGTGAAGAACTAACAAAAGACGTCCGCTGTTTTCCAAAGACGTCCAAAAATAATAATCATGTTCATTATTTTGATGTCCACGGTAAAAATGTCCGTTATTTAATGCAATGTGTGCATTGGACGTCCGTCTTCTCATTGACTTCAATGCATTGCCAATGCAGTCAGTTAAATCGCGGCAAAAAGGACGCCTTTGTAAATATCAAAATCGTCCGCCTTTTCTCTATTTATGGCTATGATCATACATAGTATGTCGCTCAGTAATTTGTTTAGTACTTTTTAAACCAAAGTGGGTTGAAAGTGAAGAAACTGTGCAAATCCTGATTTTGGCTACAAATACTGAGCAAAATACTGACAGAAACACTGGCCAATATTCAAGCTTATGGCTCTATCCATGTTTTCCAGGCAGCGCGGTCAGGGTTTTCTCATCTCAAATTATAAAGTATAGCAACTATTTTATGTGGCTTATGATGCTTCCATGATGGAAACAATAGTGGAACATTGGGTGAATAGGCAAACAATGTGAGATGTGAGACTAAAATGGTGGAAATCACCTCTCTCTCTCTCTCTCTCTCTCTCTCTCTCTCTCTCTCTCTCTTTCTCTCTCGATAAAAATATATATTCATGGATGTGGATAGTCTTGGATCAAGGATGTAGTTAGCATCTAATTAGTTTTCCTGCTCTTAACAGGATACTTTAGATTTACAGCCAATACCAGATCTCAATGTACATTTGTCTTCTATAGATTAATCATACCAGCAAAAAGATATTAATTTTTGTGTTTTATCTTCCAACTTTGTTTTCAGTAATCTAACAGAGAAATATGAACGCTGTGAAATCTAATTTATTTGCCTTGGCTAATGTGTTCACATTAATGGGATAAATTACAGTGGCTATTTCTTGCATCTGTCTGTTCCGAGTTCACTCTCCAGCATGAAATACTTCAGGGACATGCAAATGTATATCAGCCAGGATGGTTCTGCTTGTATATTGCTATGTTTGTGGCACTTTCATCAATACTCCTGCCTAATGTTTCCCCTTCATTTGAGTTTTATACATGACATTTTAGGATTCTAGTTAATTGTGAGGACTATTATCTTGACCTAGTGGAGACAGTAATTCAATATGTCATTAAGGTCATGAAGATACTAAACTGTTACCTTATTGGTACACGAGTTGTAATTCTTGGTTTCATGACCTATTACATTTATGCTCAGCCTCCATGTATATGAACACTCTCCAGTACCTTGTAGCTGTCAGACACAGTGTTCACTGCTCTCACACACTGGGGGCTATGCAAAGCCCAGTACCCAGTTTGTCGCTCAAGTGTGAGTGGCTGAAAGTAGGGCAGAGGCAAGGTGACTACATCCACTCTGGTTCTGGCATACTTAGCAGGTTCGGAGAAAGGTCATCAAATACACTGGAGAGTGTTTATACACTAATAGAGAACTGACTGGTTCCCTTTTAGTAGGGGGAGTACTGTACTTTCTTCAGCAAAGCCTTCCCTAGTAATAAAGAGTTTAGCAGCATATGGTGGTGTTGTAATTAAACTTTTTAGGAAGAAAACAACTTAATTGTATATTTCACACAGACTGTAATGAATACAACTGGTTGATGCCCCAAGCTACAACCTCACATGTACGGTTATGGATGCTGACACAGGGGTGTTACACCACAGCATTCTGATATGCAGTGTTAATGAATGTGAAATTATGAATGCAGATTTACAAATCTCAATAGGTTTTTTTTTTAGCCATTAGGGTGCGTTCACACCTACAGAATCTGTAGCAGATTTGATGGCGCAGAATCTGCCACTTCAAATCTGCACCATGAAATCTGCTGCAGATTTTGTAAGTGTGAACGCACCCTTACATTGAGTATATCTTAAAGGTTCATATTTTTCTATGTAGATGAGCTATAAAGGTGCTAAAAGAACAAGAAAACTTGTACTTACCTGTAATGTGTCCATGCTGCTGCCATTCCGTCAGGGTCCAGGGCCATACACTTTCTAGTGTTGGTCTGAATGATTGGCTGAGTGGGTACTTCTTTATGTTGAGGCCAACACCAGGATGAACTGAGCAGCAGGACAGAACACCATCCAAATGATGGCAGTGGCATGGAGACCAGGAAAGGAGTACACATTTCATAGCTACATCTGCATAGAAAAATAGTCTCCGGATATTCCCTTTAGGTCTCACTGACATTAGTTTGGGAAAAAACGGCAAATAATATGTTATGACAAAAATGTAGTTTACAAAAACGGCCATTATTTGTGGTCAAGTGTTGGCAATCCAATTAAAAATTGGCTTAATTTGTGTGTGAACATAGCCTAAAACAGCATTGCTCTGTTGATTGAGAACCACTTTATGTTGAGATTATTTATGGTTTGTTTGTGTTTTATTGCATTTCCCACCCCTTTACTTGTGTGTTAGGGTCACCACCCTTGATAATTTAAACGTTGTATAAAGTTAATTAAACCAAACTGACTCCTGTTCTCAAGGGATGAGAACAATTATGCTTCAATTACAGTCAAGTTCATTGATATACACACAGTGGTAACTGCCTCTTGGATTCATTATGAGAGTTTCTTTGGATATAGGTGTACAACCTCAATTTTTAATACCTACAGCAGTGATACAACTCCAAGAAAGAAAAGATCATTAGCACTACTATGTCACTGTCAATTGTACTACAAAAAGTCATTTTTACCAAAAGCTTTCTTTAATATAACATCTTTCAACAGTCGTGTAAAATGTAATAAGTTGGTTTGTAGGTTTAGAACATAATATTCTTTGACAGAGAATTTTAGTGCTTACATCTGGCAGTTTTATTGACACACAGTGACAGAATGAAATTCTAAAAATGATACATTGGATTACAATGTGTGTCAAATCCTTTGCCTGATTTAAATCTCTAAATCTAGCAATTTCACTAAACCTGTCCTTCAGGCAAGATATTACCTGTGGTCTCATTGATTTGAAAAGAGGCCTTTTCTTCTACAGTTCTCATGGAGTATTATACAGGTTAATATAAAATCTATCTATCTATCTATCTATCTATCTATCTATCTATCTATCTATGCAAACGGATTGTGAGTAGCACTGCCTTGAATGAGTTTGTAATGGGTGTCAGCCAGAGAGTCCAGACCACGGAGCTGATATATAAAGCAAATATCCCAACAGCAATCCCAGAGGTAACTTCAAATGTGTAAGGATTTATTCCATAGGTGAAAATAAAAAAGTGCAGCACAGCAATCAATAAGCCAGATTATTGACTGCTGTACTGCATTTTGTATTTCACCTATGAAATAAATCCTTACACTTTTAAAGTTACCTCTGGGAGTCTGTGACATCTAAAGATTCACCTCTAGGGGTTTTCTAATCACATGACCTATTTTTACCTGTTTGAACATTCTAGCCTGGAATTCAGAAAGTTCTATCTCCCTCCCACATAGAGTGTAGTGGAAGGAAGATGAATAGGATGAATTCCAAGCTAGAGTGTTTAAAGGAACAGGAAGTCTGTTATCAGATGTAGACTAAACAGAAATTATGGCTAATTAAAATACTGTAAGAGAGCAGATAGAAACAGAAAGAATGCATAAAGACTACAAAAAAGTAGTAAAATACCTTTATTTACCAATTAAATGTTCAATTATTAGGTAAAAATATGGTTCATAGTCAGAAAACCCCTTTAAGTGCTTTACAGTGTTTTAGCGAGTTGATATAAAAGGTATAAGATAAACAAGAACAAAGAGACAAGCACTCACTGGCTTGCGCGAAGTCTTTCCTCTATTCAATTTCTTGATTAACACACCAAATACTAGGAGAGGAAGCTTGATCTCAGTGTCCTCAGTGACGCACGTTTCGTGCTACAATAGCACTTTGTCAAGCTGAAGTAGCATTTGGTGTGTTAACCAAGAAATGAAATAAAGGAAAAGCTTCACGCAAGACGGTGAGTGCCCGTCTCTTTGTTCTTGTTTATATTATTGGGTTTTCTACTGTTCTTAGACGAGCTGCACCACCTGAGCGTATATAGCAGTGTTTCTCATATGCATCGTGAGTGATCAGTAGTGCCAGGTCTTCTGTTTCACTTAATATAAAAGGGAACCTGTTACCTTGAAAAGGCAATCTGATCTTCATGCATCATGTTATAGAGGAGAAATAGCTGAGCAGATTGGTATAATTTTGTGTGAAACGTTCTAGTATGGCATCTAATTTTGTAAATCTCTGTCCGTCCTCAGCAAAGTGGTCAAGTGGGCGCCCCCCCAGCTCTGTCTAAATGCATACTTCTACACGGACGCTGTCAGTCACTGATTATTGTGACTCATGTTTTTCAGTCAGTCAGCGGCATGGAGGCAGTGGGTTGGAGAGACTCTGACGATGCTATTTACTATTGTGGTGTTTGGGTAATTGTTTTTTAATTATAGATTTAACGACAGTACCAACTGAGTAGAATCCAACTATGTAACCATGTTGTCTCCCTTCATACTGGGTTACAGTGTACATTGTTTCTATTGTGCAGACATTATGTCATTCATAAATTAACCTAAAAGGTTGTACATTAAAATGCTGATCTCCCTTCATAGTGTTCTATACACTTCCAATTTTCTTGTAGCAAAGCATAGCTGCCAAATAATAAACTGCCTGGACAAATACCAAAAGCTTTTTGCTTGAATTGCCACTCCAGTCATTTCCCTATGCTATTCTGTAACTGTCCGCATTTAGGGAGTCTGAGGTACTCAAGGGATTCCACAGTGATCCGAGACGGAACAACGCAGGCAAGTAGCCCTCTGTCTCTTTCACTTTCTGCTTGACTTGTCCCTCTCAGCCTGGCAGGAGCATGAAGTGGGAAAGTGATGAATGGTTATCAAGGAAGAAATATATAAACCTATAAAATAATAGATAAGGAAGCAGGGAGAAAACCAGTCGCTAGGGTAAGGATGAGGAAATAGCAAGGTGGGGAAGCTGGATGTGAGTGCAAGAAATTGCATTAGAGGTTGCGGACTGGGTTTAAGCAGTTGAGTTTGTCATTTGATTTCATTCATTAGGATTTCCATAGCATCTAAAACAAATCTATTGTATTACTGTACCTTGGAACGTTTTAACGCTCACATAATACACTATAAAGAGTTAAAGTCTATAAATATAAAGTCTTTAATAGAATGAGAATGGGTTAGGAAATATTCCATATTCATATTCACCTGGATAAACATCCTAATATGTGTTGTATTTCCCTACACAGGCTTCACACACGGGCATCACTTACGGAATTTAAACAAGCATGACCATATGCTCTCTGAGCATGTTGACAAAATAAAAAGAAATTGGAGACATTCCCCGAGGGCATAGGAATGCTGCTGTGACTATGCATGAATGGGAATTGTATAGCGTCTCTAACTAGCAAAATGGTCCCTCACAAATCAAACATATAGAATATGTACATAGAGCTTATGAATCCGCAAATGCACGCATTTTAATGGGCTCGCAAACTGCAGCACCATGCTGCATTAAAACTCATTGACTTCTACATCATTTATTCTATTACTGGATTTCATTCTGCATTCAGTACATTATGTAATATATAATATGTACCTATACAGCATAAACGGGAAGATCAGCTAAGACAGGCTGCTGAAATCCTATTATAGCCAGGAGGGTGGACTCAATTGTACGTGTGAAAGAAAGTTCTCCAGGTCTGAAGGAATGAAAGTGTTGGCCAAAGATTCACAGATCGTTCAGCATTATGACCTATAGTCCACCCTGATAATGCAGGACTCTAAGTTGCGGTTTATATTTTAATTCAGAGATGGTCATTAGGTATAACTAGCCCTTCAATGCAATTGGGTTCAAGGCAGGGTTGAACTGGGGTGCATCATTACAGCACCGTCGAAACTGCAACTGTCATGACTGTCGTGCTGTATTACTGTACAGACTAATTAAGCCAATAAGTGCCTAATTGTTGGTAAAATTGTTTCTGCCTAAAGGAATCAGTGACACCTGGAGAATCACCACTCTCTTACTGCCCAGATCAGTCAGTACTCAGCAGCACATTTTATACCATGCTGTTTACTTTGTTTTCAATTTAAGACTATGTTCCCACTCTGTAATAAGAATGGTCGTTCCCTGTGAACGGCCATTGTTTTACACTACCTATGTCTGGAATTAATAAAAATGTACGTAGTGTTAAACAATAGCCATTAACGCGGAACGGCCGTTGTTTGTACAGCGCAGGAAGATAGCCTAAATATGAAGGAATTGGATCTTTACAACAGCTGGGGGGCCAAAGGTTCCCCATTTCTAGTCTAGTCTAAGATAAGACTCCCTATATATTACATTTATCATGTCTTATCTTGATGTTATATGCAGCCAAAGTACTATAAAACAGATATTTGATGTCAAATTTGATGCTTATTTTGGAAGGTACATGGATTTCTGCATTGTCCCTTCAGATGAATAGGATAGTTGCAGCACTTTTTTTTTCTTCTTCCAACAAATCCTGCTATTAACACATATATAACATGTGCCTCTTGGAGGTCAAGTCAAAACCTTGAACTCATTGATATTACTCACATGAACAATTACTGAAGTAAGAGTGCATCATCCTATAAGAAAAGGGCCACTATCGTTCAGGAATATAATTGCCATTAAAGGGTATAGAACTGGAGAGGCTGGAAACATGATTAACAGTGCTCTGGTCTGTTTCCATGGCTGCTACTCTATCAGTATAGTACACCACGGTATGCGCATATATATATATATATATATAAATATATATATATATATATATATATTTATATTTATATTACTCAGTGCATGCACTGCTGAGTGAGAGAACCTGGACCAATGAATGTAAAGTAAGCAGTGATGCATACTGTTTATGCATTGCTTCTCATGCATACCTTTGTCTAAATCACCCCCCCCAAGCACTGAAAAAAAGACTTCCAGTAGGACAGATCATTCCATTATCTTTGCCAGCGTGCCTATATCCTATAGTGTATCCTAATGTCATCTTATGGCTATATTCACACAACGTCAAAAATAGAGAAAAGGTGGCCAATTTTATATTTAAAATAACAGCTGTTTTTGCCACGATTTAACTGACTGCAATGGCAATGCATTGAAGTCAATGGGAAGACGGTCGTCCAATGCACACAGTGTATTGAATAACCAACGTTTTTGCTGCGGACGTCAAAATAATGAACATGATCATTATTTTCGGACATCTTTTGCAAACAGCGGACGTTTTTATTAGTAGTTCACACACAGTTTTCCTTTTTTCCACCATTCTTTCTCCGTCTTTACTATTAAATTTAATGGACTTTTCAATGAAGCCACACCCAAAGTTCAATTAGTAATCCCAAACTAAAATAATGTATAAACACCAGTCATTGCTCTAAGGGGAGGCCAGGCTGCTATATAACGTTCGTTATTTAGACTTAAAATAACAGACGTTATTTTAAATTGAGCTGAGAAAACATGTGAACATAGCCTGTGGGACTATACTTCCTATAAACTTCCTTCACATTGCACAATGGTCCAATTCGGAGGCAAATGATCACTGTAGACACTTTTGATGTTGAACAGGTGTGAGCATAGACACGTTTTAGCACAGCCAGCATTACCTTTTTCAGCAATTTGTGCTGCAGTAGCTCTTTTATTGAATCTGGAATTATGCTTTTGCTCCCCACATTCATCACACTGTCGGTATGTCACCCTCTAACTGTTTAACAGGTGCCATTGTAAAAAGATAGTAACTTTTTTTTTTTAATTATTATTATTATTATTATTATTCACTTTACATTTTTAGCTTATGGCTGATTTTCTAATATTTTGTTCTATTATTTATCTTTCCTAATAATTAGACTGCCTAGTAATTTTAATTCGGTAATTCATTTAGGTGCAATAAAAAGACATGCTATAGGCAAATATATGCTGGAAATCTTGAGGACTGAAAATTTGCTTACCTTACCTTAAAAAAGAAAAAAAAAATACAAACTCCAATGCCCAAAGCTCTGTATTTTCCTCCCAGGCTGCATGATTCTCTCTATAGCAATGACAGTTCAAAGAGGGAAGAAAAGGCCCCTAGTGGGTTTTTTGACTGACTGGTTTTGTATACAAGTCTAGCACTAAGAGGCTTTTTATGGACAAAATTTTTATACAACAGAAAAAGATAGATTTTTTTTTTACAGCTGTTTTTTTTTTGGAAGAAACTGAAAATGATTTCATTTATTTGCTGCGTGTGAAGGAGTACAAACATAAATTAAATGTAAATTTATAGCAATTCTCCCCTCCCCCATATTTAGGTTATGGGTATACACAGTAAAATGATACCAAAATACAGGCATAATTTTTAGTTAAGAAAAAACATGTGTGAACAGGTGATACAAAATTTTTTTGCTAATATATTCACACACCATTCTGGCCATTTAACAGCCGTCATTTAGGCCAGCTGTCAATTTGCTGTCAAATAATGGCCGTTGTTTTACATGATCATTTATTGTCTCATATGGACATAATTGTACAAATAACGGCCTTCATTATAAAATAAAGGCTGTTATATGACCTCAAAATGCTGGCCACCCTAAAAGAAGGCTGTCAAACGGACAAAAAAGACGTTGTGCGTATATAGCTTAATGCAGATTGTTTTGACAGCTGTAATCAATTACAGTCATGGACATATATCTATTTCCAACCATGCAAACTATTCTTTACTATAGGAATGTTGTCTTTGATGGACAAGTGTCTTTTTTTAACTTAAGGAACTAGGTAACTGCCACGTGTCAGGAACTTACCTGACCTGGCTCCTGTGGCAGGCATTGTGCCTCCATTGTGGTACTGGGAGTGCGGCAGGAGTTCCAGGCTGTGCCATGTAGTTCTGCCTCATTGGTGCTGAGGCTGACTGGCCTATCTGGGAAGCAGAAACACTGGGGCCGACCCAACGTTCCCACAAATGTCTGGGGAAGGATATTTAAACAGGTGTGTGCAGATTTTTTGTGATGTTTTTTGTGTTGCTTACCTAACATCACCAGCATTACCACCTAAAGGCCCCAACACTTTAGCAGTGCAGGAACCGTCGTTCAGTTGGAGTTTGCCACTTAGGGCAGCATGTCAAGTGTTCAGGGACAATGGGTTGGGTTCTAGTTAGGACTTAATATACCCGCCTTGACAAGACGTAATTGTAATTGGCCAGATCATCCTAAGCAAACTTGGCCAAAACAATATGCAAAGGAAGCATTAACAGGATCTGTTGCAATACACATTCAAAACATTAAAGACACTGTTAGATAGCTGTTAGGCCAAAGAGACACATGATAACTTTCAAATATCTGTCTGTGCTTCCAAATATTTTATAAGCTGTCAAGCCTCAACGCTTTCCCTTCCATAGCTTATGATGCTTATTGGACAGTATGGGCTCAACCCCTAAATCTCATTCCTGTACTATGCAGGAAGCCGGTCTCAGTTTTCATCAGACTGTCAACAAAGCAAAAACAGGGATGGGAGGGGGAGCAAGGACATATTACAGTCTTCATCACTTTGATTCTTTTTACCATAGAATAAAAACATGTTAAATACGTTATGGAAGCACAGGTGGGTATATAAAAAAGTGCCATGTGTATTGCTATCTTAACAGTTAGCTAATAGTGTCAACTAATTGGATCTTTGAAATTTCTGCATACAAACGCACCTGTCACCAGTAGTTTGGATCGCTAGGGAAACACACTGTGCAATTCATTTACAGTTAGCCCCGTACATGGAACCCACCAACGCTTGGAAAATCTGAACTTCTGTCGGCAGTAGGGATGAGCGAATTGGCCGAGGTTCGGGTTCGTATGAACCTGAACTATCGGCTTCTGATTTCCGCTGTCTGCCTGCTCCGTGGAGAGGGTGGATACAGCCTGAGGACTGCCTAGAAAACTGGGATACAGCCTATGGCTATGGCTGTATACCAGTTTTTCAGGCAGTCCTCAAGGTTTTATCCACCCTCTGCACGTAGCGGGCAGACAGCGGGAATCAGAAGCCGAGAGTTCAGGTTCATACGAACCCGAACCTCGGCCGGTTCGCTTATCCCTAGTCGGCAACTGTGTCTATACACAGAAGTTTCAAAAATCGTACTGTAACAGGTATGCTTTAAAGTTTTTAGGATATCATATAAATCCTACACAAGAATTACAAATTATATATTATCTTTGATCTAGTAATGACAGAATGAGGTTTGTTTTTCTAGAAAATAAGATCACTCATAGCTTAACCCTACTAAGGAATAGGGTAAATTCATAATATGTAAAATCTCATAAAGCAGGCAGTGCAACTAAATTTTTTTTTTTATAAAATAATGGTGTTTTAAAGCTAAATCATTAAAGGATTTTGTATTATCACATTTACTATAGGAATAATATCTGATTTTCATGTATGCTTTTAGCAATCGGATGAGATTGCCAGTAAATGAAACTTCATTCAATAAGTAATGATCACAATGAGCAGGAAAAATATCCCTTTGATTAGTATTCTTTTCTAAAGGCCGGAGTCAGAGTCCAAGACTGTCTTCTTTCTCTCCCCTGCTAATGATCTACAGTTGATCTGATCAATCCCTTTCACAGTTGCTTGTAATTATAAGGCTTTGAATACAAAATCTCAGGAAGGACTCAATTTAATGAAGTGTCTTAGTTCGAAGTTACAGCTAAATACTCTCTGATAATAGTGAAAAGTACATGCACACGTGGGTACACCTAATCTCAGCAGCACCTATTAATTACTAAGTTATATAATTTCTAAAGATACATAATAAAACCAAACAAATATAGTGAAACTTCCTTGGAAGATCAACTCTAAGAAGACCTGTCCCCATGAAGATCAAATCTTCCTGGGACCAATTTGCAGTTACATTATAGCTAATATATAATTGATATATAGTTGTCCTCTTTATAAAGACCACTTTACAGTCTGTCTGATGACCAACCTTTTTAACCCCTTCACATCAGCCATGCAGCTATATACTTTTCTATACATTGCCAATGCCCTGTGCATTAGGAATGTATATATAATGTATGTCGGCAGTGTGGATCGGTTTTAATTTCTGCCGGGCAGGCAGCCATAATCATGCGGCTGCCTGTCATTGACCACTTAAAGGCTGCAATCAATAGCGATTATAGCTTTTAAAGGGAAACGATCAGCCGGGTAGAAGAATCTAACATGCTGATAGATCCCTATGGTGCATGGGGCCCTGAGTATAAAGGTAAGTCTCTTACCTTCATCCTCAGTGTAGTTTCAATGCAATTTATAGTTTAATACTGTATCTAGTAGGGCCGCTTGGAGCACTGCAGATGGGGCTACCACCCTCAGAGCACCGTTCTAACAATATAAATGACAATATGGTTTCAAAATGGTAAACAGAGGAAAAAACACCAAGATATATCAGGAAAACGATTAATAAACAACAATCATAAATGTTCTTTTACATCAATATGATACCAATAAAAACTATAGATCATGGCACAAAAAAATGAGCCCTCAGCAAGCCCTATAGGTGAAAAAGTAAAAATGCTATGGCTCTTTGAAGGCGAAGAGGATCATTGCTTCAGTGTGAGCTGGACATTTGTGCATCAGTGACCTTTGTCATTATGCTAAACTCTCTGTACAATAGACATCATTCTGCAGCACTGTTTGCTGCCACCTGTTGAGGAAGAATCTATGATTTGGAGGAATTCAAAGTGAATGCAAGGAGAAGCTATGTTAGGGGCATAGTGAGGAAAGCCATGCTGGGAACTGAGGGAAAGGAATGTTGGGGCATGAGAAGGACTAGGGAGTGGTGACTGACAAGTTGATGGTGTCATCCTTGAAATTGACAAGGTTAAGTTGGTCTTCCTGATTAATGAGAATAATAGTGAAGACATGCTAAGGACTGCGGAGAAGCAGGGACTGTTCATCATGCACTACAATGTACTGGTAGGGCGCACTGCACACAGGTGAAAGACTACTTGGATATTGAATTCACATATTACCTTTACATTACAAGACTAGGTATAGGGCAGGACAAACAATGCAGTATATGTGAACTGTGACTTTTGTATAGTTATATGTGAACTGTATATGTTTTCTGTCTTTATTATGCAGGTTACTTAGCGATCTGTATACTTTTTAAATATATATTTCAAGGAAGTTTTATGTGACTGTTTACTCATTTATGGTGCGTTCACACCTACAGGATCTGCAGCTGATTTTCTGCAGCAGATTTCATTTAAATAACTGAACACAGCATCAAATCTGCTGCAGATCTGCTGCAGATCCTGTAGGTGTGAACGCACCCTTAACCTTTATTCCAATTCTAGTATAAATGTAGTGTGTAAGTTTGCCTGCTCTAGGTACAGTAACTATTGTACTAAGCTTATTATTGTCATAATAAGCTGCAATAAATTAATAAATATCTTTAAGTTACACAATCAATATGTGTTTTGGTGTTTTGATGCATGAGGTCCAGTACTGGTTATATTCAGTAGTACCTGGCTATAATATTTATATATTTTTTTAAACTAGGTGATACATCTTTAAAGGGGTTGTCTGAAGTTAAGCATTTATTAAAATATGGCTGTTGGTGCATATAAAACGATGATCATTACCTCTCTGCACTCTCCCAGTGTCCTGTTGCAGTGTCGCTAGTGTCTCCCGCTGACTACAGAGCCTCCACTTCTGAGACAAACTCCTCTCTGAAGTGACAGCCTGCTCAGCCAATCACTGACTGACAGGGGACAGCCCGATGACTAGTGATTGCCTTAGCGGGCTGTCACTCATGAGACATGTTTGTCTCAGAAGTGGAGGCACTGCAGTCAGCAGGGGACACCGGCAACACCGCAACAGGACACCACAACAGTGTTTTTATAAGTGATTTATATGCACCAACAGCAATATATTAAATATTTTTACCGCTAGACAACCCCTTTAAGAATGGGTGGAAATACATTTATACATTCAAGTTACACATCTAAATAATATGGAAGAATTTTCATTGTAACAAATAGTTATCTTAGTAACAAATAGTTAAATACATTGGCAGAAAGTATCTACACTCTTATACTATCGCTGCAATTTCAGTACCGGCAGTTAATACCAGAGTATTTCAGTTCTTTCCTATTCAGCCTACAGCATCTTAGTCCCTCTGAAACACATATAATTAATCTTCAGGAATACATTGTGGAAATTAGTCATGTCAGACAGCGGTCATGCACATCCCAGTGGTAATGCCCATAAACTGCGTTCCTTTATTAGCACATTTTCCTTTCCGGACCTGATGTATTTCAAGAGACACCATTCATAGCTTCTTCTCTTACATTTTTCTTCTTCAAAGAGCAATTTCCCCAAATACCTAGAAGTATAAGTAACTGAGTCTTCCTCTTGAGTGAAGTCATTTGGCATTCTGCTGAGACTTTTCTTGGTTAGCCTAGCCTCTTACATAGGTACTACGGGACTGCGATCAGGGCATAAAGCTTTCCATTGACCCTGAAAGTATATAAAGTATATCAACATCTCTCTCAAGTTATTTTGCCAGCTGACTAGTTCTTGCAAGACTTGTAATCTGGAATTTTTAAGGTGTCTATTAATGGAGTGCAACAGCAAGAGTCTTAGAAAGTTAAAATAAGGGTGTTGTTACTCTGTAGCAGAGGTGCACAACCTGTTGCCCTCCAGCTGTTGCAAAACTACAGTTATCATCATGCCCAGATTGCCAACATTCTAGATTAGAAGTGCTATAGGTTTGCCAAGAACTAGCCAGCTGAAAAAAATCACTTGAGGGAGATTTTTCTATCTCGATGAAAAACATGGCAGAACTTCATACCACATATCCTTCTTTTTTCCTCTTCCCTCTCAGCTTTTAAAGAGCACACTATTCTCATATCCCTCAACCAATGCTAATGTTAACAATCACATTAGCTTAAACTTTATTATTTAGACAATAATTATATAAGGACAGATTTACTAGGACCACACAAAAAACTAACACGATATGGAGATCTGTTGTCTAGTCAGGTATTTTCTTTTTCCGTTTTGTGTTATTTTGTCTGTTACTTTTTAATGTGTTTGTTTACTGGTCTTTCTTTCCTATTTCATGTGATTTGCTATCCAGGTTTATATTGTGTTTATTAGAAATGTAGTGTATCTGCCCTTTGGGACCTGTGCATTCTTTTCCACTGTTCTCTATATTCAGATTGGCTTCACATGTACCACTTGTAAGGATACAATATCATGCCATTCCATTAGGGGGGCTAGACATTGTATATACTAGAGTTCATGAAAAGTCTATATATTAGCCAGATTCATCAATCTGTTTGAAAGAAAAAAGTGTATGATTTTTATCTCAATGTGTAAGGCTATGTTCACACTACGTATCTTTCCGGCCGTAGTGCAAACCGTGAATATATGCACGTAGTTTTAAGGTTGATGCGTTCGCTTGAAAGTATACGATATACAGCCGCACAATGCACACTACGTATGAGCTTACGGCCGGATCGTATACGGTGCCGTGAAAAATGATCAAGACTATTGTTTGAAGCCGGAACTGTTCCAACTCACGGCTGTGGATTTCCATGTGGTCCCGTACGGAGTACTTATTTCAGCCAAATTGAACGTGATTTTTAGATCCAAAAGGTTCTGTGTGTTTTATTGGGCTGGGCAAAGATTTCCAAGTAAATGACCTGTTTCAGATCACTTTGAAACAAGCTAGGGAAGCATAACTCTACTACAGGCGTATGTTTGCGGTCCGCCCGCATGTTTGCAATCCGGCCGCATGTCTATTTTTCCCACTGCCGTACTTTCAGCCGCACATGTACGGCTGCGTACGAACTACCGCCGGAAAGATACGTAGTGTGAACATAGCCTAAATGTGTATGATTTTTGTCTTAAACAGCAACCATCTCTCTGAGACAAAAAGCAGACACACTTTTGTTTCAGACAGCCCGATACATCGCAGCTATTGTATATATGTATATCCGCATAATTGTCACCCTTTGGTACTAAAGACTCAAGAGACGGTTTAGAAGTTTGGCCCATAATGTATTTAGTGCTTCTAGCATATTAGGAGAATGTTTGTTCGTTTGCAAGTGTCAATATACAGTATGCTGCTTACTTGGATGCAATAATTGATGTCTATGAATTAATAATATAGAGTCCATAAGAAAATATACCTTATAGTGTCACTGTCCTTTTGAAAAACTTTTGGCATGTCATAGGGACATACATCCGATAAAAACCTGTTCTAAAAAAAAAATATATTTTTTGTAGTGTGTGTACACTGGAGGGAGTATGTGCGGTAAGTCCTGGCACTTGCTGGTTGCTGTGATCAGTCCAGGTCTGAGTGTTCAGACTCCAACCGATTATGAGAACAAGCCAGGAGAAGACCGCACTAAGCACGATTCTCTCTGTGTCACCTGATCAATCAGTTCTGTCTGATTGCCTATTGTCTTTGGAGTCTGACTGATATCACGTGACACAGCGGGAAGCGGATGCCCTACAACAGGGTCCTCTTCCTGCTCGTTCTTATGATTGTTATGGGTCTGAACACTCAGTCCTGGACTGATCAAAACTTTTGACATGTCTCTATGACATCCAAAAAGTTTTTCAAAATGACAGCGACACTTTAAAGGAAACCTGTCACCATGATAAAGTTATCTAATCGATCAGCATGATGTTATACACAGGGAGAGCTGGGCAGATCCATATGCAATATATGTGTTTGTGGGAAAAGATTCACAACAACTTGTCATTTATTGATTGAAATATCTGATCTTTCCACGCTAAGAAGTCCAGTGAGTGATCCTGTCAATGAGTGACACTGTTCACTGGATTCCTGGAATAGATAAAACAGATATTTGAGTCGATAAAGGACATGTTATAGTTAATATTTTCACATATAGATACAGTATATATCAAATTCTTCATCTCTTTGTGTTCTATAATGTGGTGTTGATAGATTAAATAGCATTTTCATGATGAAAGTTCCCTTTAAGGTAATATTCCATGTGCTATCAGAATTTAGCTTTTAATGAGTAATAGAAATAAAAGCTTGCTGATGGTAAGAGAAATTTTGACATGTTAAATTGAAATTTTAAGTCCTATGAATGTAACATTTAAGTAAATGCATAAAAGACACAATCTTATGATTGGTGACAACATTTCGGGCAGCATGTATGATAGCTGTCAAGGAAAGATATATAGAATTACCATAATGAAAATATTGCTCAATCTTCCTTGAAATAACACATGTTGGAAACAGGTGTCTTATCATTAGATTCATCATGATCTATGTTTAGAATTCATCTTAAGTTACAGCACAACCGTTGAGAAAATGTATAGATTCTCCACACAGGGAGGAGGTTTACCTAGATTTGTTTTATAGCAAATGCACAAATTACTGATTTGCCACCCCACTTTGCTATGTTGTGTCCTTGGCACCATCAGTTAGTCTGTCTGCAGCCTATGCCAAAAATATCTTTTCAAACCGCCTTCTTTGGACAGTGTCACCAAGATGGGGTTTCGTAGTTATTGAGCTCCCATGTTCCTGCTTTGCTCCAGTGCTGAAATCCAAAGGCATCATCACTGAGACACAATGCAGCCCTTGTAATGCATTTCAATCGGCTCACAGGGGCTCATAAATTACAGAGCTGGGCCGAAGTGAGGAAAGGGGGTTAAAGGGGGGGAAGCTGACAGTATAATTTTTTCTTCTCAAAATACATGAAAATACAGATTATTAGTAATGTCAAATATTTCACCAGATCAAGTAGGGGCAAAATAAAAAGAGTCACAGTTGAGAAAAACAGTATAGAATCATCAAATAAATAAAGCTCTTTCTTGTTATTTCTTGGTCTTTTATGGCGGCCGGAATTCTTAAAGGCATTGATTTTACTGATGATAAATAATACTCTACATGTATCTGGTTCCACCTGCTTTACAAATTATTAACAGATCACCTTTGTAGTATGTCATCTAACAGTTGTTTAAAGTCCCACTAAAAATGTTCAATCAGATTATGGTCTGGACTGTCCACTGACCATGAAATTGAGTTGATATGCTTTTCCTGAAAAAATAAAATAAAATAAACTTTTTGCTCTGTATCTCCAAGATGCTTTTCATGACATCCAACCCCCCATCATAAATTAGAGGGAAAATATGATTGTTTACGTTAGGCAGTGATCTCTCTATGTACCATTAGAGCCAGACTAAAGTTCCAGCATCATTTTCTTGGTCATTACTATACATGAGCGCAACTTAAGCATACTCGAGTCCAGTTGTTTGGTATTTAAATACCAGTGACTAAAGAGGTTGGATGAAGCGCTAACGAGTCTGGGAAAACATGGATATAGCCTGTGGTTGTATCAAAGTTTTCCAAGCAGCTTTAGAGCTGTATCCAACTTCTTCAGCCATTTTCTTGTAAGACTGTTGCAAACTCTGACTCCACCTACTTTTCTATATTTTTTTTTATATTTATGGCATGTTGCTTGAAGTTTTCTATTCTTATAGTTTCCCTGCCCTGTTTGTTTATGTTTCTTATTTTGTTTTGTTTTTTAGTACCTTGTACAGTATGTCCTTGCACCAAACTTTACTCCCAGCTGACTGGGAATAGCTAATATCTTTTGTTGTACTCTCTATTAGATTTTTTTATTTTGTTAGAGCTTTATACTTCTTTCCATACTTTCAGTTGACATGTCTCTTGTTTCATACAGTTTTTGAACCAACTAAAGCAACTCTTTAGGATCTGTAATTAGTGTTTCTTTTAGGCCAGGCCTACACTGTGACTTTTTGTACTGCTACAAGTTTGGAAATACAGTGGCAGCCCACTAGATTGCAGGAAAGTAAATGAAACACAGCTGTGACATTAACATCAATCATGCAGCACTAAAAAAGTTGTAAAAAAAGAATTTAATTTTATTTTTTTGAATGCTCAGCTACTACTAAAAGTGAAAACGTAGACTGACGGACTTCAAATGAATCAGATTTATCATAGTGCATTATGCTGATTAGAATTTGCACCTGAAGTTGGGCAAGTTATTGTAGCACCTAAAGCCTTTAACCAAGCCACTCCGTCTTTTCATGCCCAACAGAAAAATGTAAACAGACGTGTAAAAAAGGTATAGTATCTAAGCATACTATACTAATAAGCATGGTATGCTTAGTATGCAAATTGCACCAACATTCTGCCCTATTTGCAATAGTAAATTCGTGCCACTGTTTGTTGCCTTATGATTTGCATGTAAAATCCCTTTTTGCATGGACCAGTATTCAGCTAAATGAGTACCTACTAGGTACCTACCTAGCAATGCTAGATCAGCCGATTAAGAAGGAAACACGAGTTCTTAGCTAATCACATGTTTTGGGCAGCCAGTAAAATCAATGTTATTGACTACTGACACATCGTTGTGTGTAAATAGGGAATGTAAGGTCAACAAAGACGACGTTGAGGACCACAGGAATGATCGAGCGATCTTTCATGTGGTCCAGCTACAAAACTAACCCCTTCAGGATCGGACTGCTTTTGGCTTTCAGTACCAGAGCCCATCTTTTAAATCGAACCTGTCTCACTTTATGCGGTTGTAGCTACATGATGTTATACCTTTTCTTTCTGATTCTGAGATTATTTTTTCGTGACATATTGTACTTTAGGTTAGTGGTAAATTTGTCAAAACAAATTTAGCTAAAAATGCATTTTTTTGTGAAAAATTAATTTAAAATTTTATGTGGTCTGTGGTTTTATCATGTAATACTTTTATTGCCAGTGTCATTACAAATGCAGCGATACTAAATATGTGTACTTTTTATTTTTATTTTTTTCCAACATTTATTATTGTATTTGGGGCTATAGGGATTGCAAATGAATTATACTTTATCATTAATACTTTTGTGCATGTGTTGGTTTTTTTACACTTTATTTTTTTGTCCCACTATGGGGACTTCACTGTACAATTACCTAATTAGAAGCCTATTGCATTGCAGTGCTGATCTGCTGATCAATGTGCCTGTAGTGGGCAAAGCTGATCAGACTCAGCCTTAAGCTGACACTGATCAGCCACCGTAGCTGAGACACAGGAGGCTTCGGGGAAGCCTCCTGACGTCACAGCAACAATTGGGGCTGTGCAATCTCACCACACAACCCGGATGGGGAATGAAGGGAGGATCCTCCCTTCTTTTAGCACTATAGGGGCTGGGATCGCAGTGATTGCAGCACCTTTAGGGTTAACTGCCGAGAGCTGGCAGATAGCCGGGCCCCCCCGTGGATGACACGGGCGCAGCTCCTGCGTCTGTGTTATGCCTGTGACGTACCAGCATGTCCATCTTCGAGAACGCTATGCAGAACTGGACAGGCCGGTACGTGATTTGGTAGGAAGGAGTTAATACAGCTTTGTTGATGAGTACTGATCTCCGCAATCAGTGTTAGTTTTTGAAAGCCAGTCAGCCAGAGTAAATGGACCTTTACGTACAAAGTACTGAAGTTGAGTGAAAATCCTGTAATTATGGCAATAGCATATTTTTTTCCAGGTTTACAAAAACAAACTTTGGAACAGTTTAGGATTTAATTGAATTTTATGTGAAATGTGACATTACAAAATTCCAATTTACTCAGTAGAAACAATCAATTTACATGGAGAACAACTCTGGGTATCTGCATCAATTACAGGGTATTGCAAAACTAATACTGTATATTATATACAAACCTATTACCTTTGGCATCAATGTTTTCCTATTTAAACTGCTGAGATATCTAGGTAATTGCAGAGCATCGCGCATACATTCCTTAAATATAAAATAACATATTATGCTTTGTTGATTCACATTTTCATTCTGTAATAATGTTACTTGAAGACTTCACATCTCTTTACGTGACATTAATGATGTCTGGTGTGACAAACTGTTTCATAGTAGGTGTAATACGTTCATGATGCCATCATCAGAGTTACTCATCAGAGGAGAGGGAAGAACTAGAAAAATGAGTCAGACTTTTAACGTCAGCAGTTGCATAAAAGAAAAGCAAGATGTGTGATAATGTATTTCTGTCAGTGATAGAGACATTTTACATTCTTTAGAATTTACAATCACTACTATATTGTATTACTTACACACATTTTTTTCTTGGCTATTTCAGGTCGGTGACCAGAGAATTGTACTTCATGGGAGGAGTCATGCTTCACACGGCCACATCCTGCTGGCAAATAATCCTGTGTGTGACCATGCTCTTGGTCTATGTGGGATCCACTGTCGGTTGTCCAGCTCGTTGCGAGTGCTCAGCACAAAACAAATCCGTCAGCTGTCATCGACGACGACTCATCGCCATGCCAGAAGGAATCCCCATAGAGACTAAAATTCTGGATTTAAGTAAGAACAAACTGAAAGTTGTTGGACCAGATGATTTTTCATCCTATCCTTTGTTGGAGGAAATAGACCTTAGTGACAACATCATTTCAAACGTGGAGGCTGGAGCATTTAATAATCTTTATAATCTTCGTTCGTTGAGCTTAAAAGGAAACCGCTTAAAACTGGTGGACTTAGGGGTCTTCACAGGTTTGTCAAATTTGACTAAGCTTGATATAAGTGAAAACAAAATAGTTATTCTACTAGACTATATGTTTCAGGGTCTTCATAATTTAAAGTCCCTAGAAGTTGGAGATAATCAGTTAGTTTTTATATCTCATAGAGCTTTTAGTGGACTGCTTAGCCTGGAGCAGCTCACACTGGAAAAATGCAACTTGACAGCTGTTCCCACCGATGCCCTCTCACACCTTCACAACCTCTTTAGTCTGCATTTGAAACATCTAAACATACATGTTTTGCCTGAAATTGCCTTTAAGAGATTGTTTCGACTGAAAATCTTGGAGATAAGCAACTGGCCTCTGCTGGACATGGTGCCTGCTAACAGTTTTTATGGTCTAAACCTTACATTTCTCTCAATCACCAATACCAATATCTCAGCAATTCCTTATCACGCTTTAAAACACTTGGTTTACCTAACTCACTTAAACCTCTCATTCAACCCCATTAGTGTTATTGAAGCAGGAGTACTGGCAGATTTGGTTCGACTTCAGGAATTACACATTGCAGGAGCTCAGCTGCGTATCATTGAGCCGCATGCTTTTCAAGGACTACGCTTCCTGCGTCTTCTTAATTTGTCTCAAAACCTATTGGAAAGTCTGGAAGAGAATGTGTTCCACTCCCCGAAAGCTCTGGAAGTACTTTGCATTGATAATAACCCTTTAATATGTGACTGTCGCCTAATTTGGATGTTACAGAGACACCCTGTTTTAAACTTTGGGAGCCATCAGCCAATGTGTGCTAGTCCAGACAATATTAAAGAGAGATCCTTTAAGGAATTTCACACCACTGTATTATCTTTTTACTTTATATGTAAAAAACCTAAAATTAAGGAAAGAGAGATAGTACAGCTTCACGTCGATGAGGGACAGAGAGTTCAGATGAACTGCAATGCTGATGGAGATCCTCAGCCAATGATTTCATGGGTTACTCCACGTAGGAGGATGGTTTCTGCAAAGTCCCACGGAAGAGCCACTGTTCTTGGAAATGGTACCCTGGAAATAAGGTATGCTCAAGTTCAAGACACTGGAACCTATGTTTGTGTTGCTAGCAACGCTGCTGGAAATGACACCTTCTCGGCATCCCTTACTGTGAAAGGATTTGTTCCTGATCGTTCCTACACTAACATGACCCCAATGTTTATTACGGAATTAAATGAAACAAACAGCAATGGAACCAATACAAACATGACCTATTCGTTTGACCTCAAGACAATTTTGGTTTCTACCGCTATGGGTTGCTTTACATTCCTGGGAGTAGTTTTGTTTTGTTTCCTACTGCTTTTTGTGTGGAGCCGAGGGAAAGGCAAGCATAAAAACAACATTGACCTGGAATATGTTCCTCGGAAAAACAATGGTGCTGTAGTAGAAGCAGATGTTGCAGGCACTGTACCCAGGAGATTTAATATGAAAATGATATAGTGGGTAGCTGCCTACAAAGCTTTGTTTTCACGTGGCATTGTTTCTACCCCTAATACAGCCTGGCAATTTGGATTGCTGGGTGGAGCAGCTGTATGCAGCTGTCACTGTGTCAAATTGGATTTATGGAATGGGAAAGACCATCTGGAGCTGCTCAAAAGAGGCCAGTGACCTATGGGCAAGAACATGAGAGCATTTCATGGAGTTGTTTTACTAATTGTTTGCATTGCAAATATTGGCATTCTGGGGATCTCAGTAACAAACTGTTGGCTCATTCTCATGGACAAATATTCAACATTTTCTACCACTCCGAAAACAAATCAAGCAAACAAACCTACAGTGTAGGCTTTACATATAAAATGACACACGTGTCCAAAACATAATCTAGAGTGTACTTTGTATCTATAGATATCATTTGTTTAATCTGAGCATCATTCTTTCTTGTTGGTTTCACTCTACAAATGAATTGGTATGGTTTATTTTATACACTTGCCCAACCTGAAGCAATACAAAGGAGAAATTGTGCTTGGTCTCCACTAAGAATGACTTCAATAAGATCCACCATGGCTCTCATACTAAAGATCACATGCAGCTTATCTATGACTGGTCCATTTTACAGAAATGACTCAATGGGGACCGTTTGAAATGCCAAGATATTTTTATGTGTACAAAAAGAGATCCATATTTCTATTTAATCTAAATTCTAAATGTTTAAAATTGATTTTATATTTGAAATGACCATGTCCCCTTTACACACATATCTTTATAGAAATGACATTTTCAGCTGCATGGTTTTTAATATGGAAACCATGGAAAAAACTATTGAGCGAATACCTGTTTTTTTTTTTCTTTTTTGTTCTGTTTTTTTTTGTTTATAGCTAACAGAAAACCATTTTAAGGCTAAACTGATGCTTGGTTGTATTTACTTGTGACAATATTTATAAGGACATGTACCTAATTTGATACAGAGCTGAGTTATTTTTTTATACCTAGTATCACAAATGATCCATTTACTGTAACGAAAAATATATGGTATTCACTTAAGCTGATAAACTGGAGGCTACTGCTTGACTGATTTTATTTAGAGGGATTCAGGAGTGCAGATCAGAATAACCCAGTTGTATCTTATGGCTTGCAGTAAATGATAAAAATTTAGTATTGTAGCAGATGACTATGAAAAAAAAAATCTAAGACAAACTCATTTCTTGCAATACAAATAAATAAATAAAGCTTAATAGGCTGTCCACTAAAAGTTATAAAAAAGGTGTACGCATAAAGCCATTTAACACATCAGTGTTTTGTTAAAAACAGAAATAATTTTATATACAGTACATATATATGTCAAACACTACGGAAAATAATCTATCTGTGCTTATTTCAATGATTGCGGCATTTAAAAGTATATTGCTAAGGAGAAAAGCGGTGTATTTTGGGGTATTATCCTTCTCCATAGAGAGGGTTCTGGATGTTGCACATTAAGATATTTTTCCTTAAAGGGGTTATCCATATGTGGATCAGTGCCAATCCTGTCCATGGGATGTGTCATATATTGTAGCTCAGCCCTATTCACTTAAATGGGGATGGGCTGCAACACCAGGCATAATCCATTAACAAGAGTAGCACTGTTTCTAAATAAAAAAAAAAATAAAAATCTTGGACGCCCATTTGATGGTGGTTCATAAAAGTGTATAAGAAATCTAAATATTCAACTCAGAGGGATATATAATTATTTCTTCAAGTGATTAATCTCATAATTCACAGTTCTCACAATACAGTTGTTTGACTGTATGTTTGTCAAATCAAGAAATCTTATTTGTTCTGCTTCATGAAAATAATGACCAAAGGGCTCAAAATCGGAAGAAATCATAATTCTTACTGACCCATATCAATTCAGCTTCATTATGTCCCAGTGCTGTAATGCTAATTCACATTGATCCAGATAGGAGTATCTGTTTATTAATGTTCCAGTCAGTGAAAATACCTGTAATTTGTGCAAACTTTAATTTGAATGCTTACATTTATTTATTTTTTTTCTAGTTATAAACTGAAACACTGATAACATTAAAAGTGCTAAACATGTTCAAATAACAGCCAAAAAGCATAATAAAATTGAATCATTCTCTATTGAACTGCATGTGTGGGCCTTTCTACATAAAATACTATGTTCTGGTTCACTGTGTAAAAGACATTTGCATTATTTTTTATGATACACCTTGTAGCATTTAAAAAAGATTTGTAGTGCTTATCCATAGTTTTTGACAACTGGGAATAAAATTACACTTAGGCGTTTGTACGGCTTCTAAACAAGATATTTATAGCAGGGGATAAAGGAGTTTTCCAGATGATGAAACCTATTTCAACTGTGTAATAAATTAACATATATTGGTAAATAAAAAAATCTTTTCTTTCTGCTCTGTTCTTCATCACTGCCCCACTTTCTGCCAGGTGTACATCATGTACTGGATTTTCTGTTCTTGCTATACACTCCAGTGGTATACTTCAGGCGCATTTTGTCTCCCTCACGCTAGAGTAGGAACAGGAAAGCCACTACAGGATTAACCTCACACAGAAAGTGGGCTAAGGGTGGGTTCACACTGAGGAATCCGCGTGGAGAAGCTCCCACACATTACATCGTTCACCCCCGCTCGCGGCCTGCACATTTCCACCTACGCCATTGACTCCATTCTATGGTCGGGCGAATTCCGCTGTCTGCCGAAAGAATTGACATATCAATTCTTTCGGTGGACGACAGAATCTGAATGTATTGAATGGAGTCTATGGCACAGGCGGAGATGGGCATAGCTGCGAGTGGGGGCGAGCAACGGAATCCCCAGGAACTTCTCCGTGCAGATTCCTTAGTGTGAACCCACCCTAAGGCCATGTTCACACAACATAAGTAAAGTATTAATCTTGTTGCCGATTTGCAACATTGCCGTGACTAATACTTTACTTACATTGTGCTGCAGCTAAAGGGAATCCCGGCCAGAGCATATACACATAGGGGGAGATTTATGAAAGGGTGTAAATATACACCTGGTGTAAACTGCCCACAGCAACCAATCACAGCTCCTCTTATATTTTAACAGAGCTGAAAGCTGAGCTGTGATTGGTTGCTATGGGCAGTTTACACCAGGTGTATATTTACACCCCTTCATAAAGGGTACTGCAGTACCTGCTGGGATAATCTTCAGAAACACTGGCCCTTCTGTGACCCGGCCAAATCATAGAATGGCCGTTGTTATACATAGTGGGAACATGGCCTATATGTGAAAATAGAGCAGACACTTTTTTTTTTCTCAAGAGCAGAGGGACAGCATAAGAAATAGATTTTAAAAATTACTTACCGATATGTGTTCATTGATTAGCAGGGAAAATTACTATTATGGAGTTATAGCTCCTGCTCTGTAATACAATTAGCTCATTGGCTCATTAGCTCTAACAGATTTGCACAGATAGATTTACACTTCTCGAAGAATTTTTTCTCTACATGTGCAATCTGGGTAGCTAGTACATTGTTCTAAATATACCAGCTTCTTCTTTGCTTGATAAGTACTCCTTATTTTCTCCCAGTCAAATGTTATGTGATATATTAACATTTGCTTGTACCTATGCCCTCAATCAAAAACAAATTACCTACCCGAGATGTGCCTGCATTGATCCTTCATCATGCTTGATGGTTGTAGACACTGATCAAAGAGTCTTACATTGCTTTGGCGGCATACATAAAACCTTCAGTTATTTACAAATATCGGACATTTACACTCATACGTCTAAAACCTAATTCTATATTTCACATGTCCAGTGTCAGTGTTCTACTACAAAGTTTCAGGATTTGACAGCTATTCATTCTCTAAGACCCATCTCTTTCAGTTATCTCTTCACATTGAATGCATGCACAAAAACACTTGGAGAATGTTTCTTATCTAGAGCGAGAAAAAAAGCTTTAATTTCTCAAATTTCTCGAATATGAATGTGGTAAATGCTTCTGATGGTGACAGTTTGGGATGTCTATATTTTTTCAATTATTTTCTTTTGACTACCCTCATACTCACTATTCAAATGTATTTATAAGGTAACATGAAAGCTAGCTAGTAGTTGCTTTTATGAAGGTTTCGCTCTAACATCTAACATAAAATACTATAAGTGACTTCTACTGCTTTTGCTAAGTGGTCACACCTGAAACTAGTTTGTTTTTAAAGGGGTTATCCACAGCTACAAAACAGGGCTACTTTCTTCCACTCTTGTCTCCAGTAGAGATGAGCTAAATATTTGGACTTTTGGTCTGAAAGCAGTTCGCTTGATCGTGATGCCTGTGAACTCGCGTGAATAGTTGCGATCCTGGAAATATGCGGCCAGGATATTTCAGGGAATCGATCTGGAATTCCCTGGAATATCCTGGCCGTATATTCCCGGGATCGCAACTATGCAACCGGGATCACAGGCATCACGATCGAACGCAAATTCCGTCGGCCCAAAAGTCCGACGGTCCGCGCATCTCTAGTCTCAAGTTTGGGTGCAGGTTTTGTTACTCAGTTCTATTGAAATGAATGTAGCTTAATTGCAAACCACACCTGACCTGGAGACAAGAGTGGTGCTGTCTGGAAGAAAGTGGTCATGTTTTTGTAGCGCTGGATAACCCCTTTAAGGGATGTAAATCTGCCAAAAAAAACACTAGGTCTGAACATTTTTCAAGTGCCAAAACTAAGCTAAATTGGAAAATATAAAAGTCTGATAAATATTAGTAAAATTAGTATAATAAATAGCTTTAATATGACAAGCTTAACCGAGTAGCTTTAGGGTAGAAACACACAGAGGATCATCAGCAGATTTGACGCTGCAAATTCACAGCAAAATCTGCTGTGCATCCCTTGCCTGATATTTTCAATAAGAATACTACATACCCGCAACGGGACAACCCCCTTAACCCCCTGCCAGCCGGTACATACATTACCTGCTCCATGCTCTGGCTTGTTTCTGGGACTCCCGCCGCCTGGACGTCCTGCTCAGCCAAGTGGGGCAGCCCACTGATTGGCTGAGCAGGACTTCCAGATGGAAACCCCTGAAGTAAGCCGGAGTGTGGAACAGGTAATGTATGTATCAGCTGGCAGGAGGTTATGGGGGCTGTCGCTTATATACTCGCAGCAGGATGTCAATCATGCTGCGAGTATGTATTCTCATTGAAAATGACAGGAAAGGGATCCGCAGTGGATTACACTGTAAATTTGCAGCGTGAAATCCGCTGCGGATCCTGTTGTGTGTTTCTACCCTTAGGCTATGTTCACACTACGTAAAAGTACGGCCGTACTTTTGGCGCGGTGGAACAATGCCTTACTTTCAATGGAATCACAGCCGGAGCGTATACACATTGTATGCGCTCCGGACGGGATTCCGTACGGGGCCGCAAATAACTGACCTGTCAGTTTTCTGCGGCCGCAATTCAATAAATTGCGGCCGTAGGAAACCCTGTCAGTTCATACTATGAAGCGAGCGGCTCCGGCCGCTTGCTTCATAGTGTGCAGGGGGAATCTCTGATGCGGGCGCGCGCACCTGGCCGGGGTCACAGAACGGCCGGTCTCTCACACCTTAAAGTGTAACTGTCATTTAAGTGTCACTTTTCAGAAATCAATAAGTATCAATAGTTCAAGCTATTTTAAGAAACTCTGTAATAGGTTTTATGAAGCAAAATTTCCTTCTGTACTCAAAAAGCAGCTTTGCAGCCTACCCCTTTACTTCAGAGGAAGAAAGTTTTCTGTGTCAATTATGGTCTATGGAGGGGAGAGGGGCTGAGGGGGATGAGTGAGCTCGGGGAGGAGAAAAGGCAGCCATGCACAACACAACATCCTGCAATCTTATCTTGCCAAGTTCCCAGACCATCACTGATCTTTCTGATCTCCGTTTTTTTGTGCCAAGACAGTCTCCAAACTACGGGGCTGGTTCTCTCCTCTACCTGCTCACTCATCTTCCTCTATTTCTCCTCCTCCATAAGCTAGAATGGACACAACAAACCCGTCCTAACTTTGCTTCTGTGTAATGTATATGACTATGCTTGGTAATGCACAGATAAGAAGTAAAAACAGCTTTTTGAGTACAGCCTAGTAAAACATAAGTTTCTTAAAATCACTTGGATTATTGATTTCTGCAAAAATATTTTAAATGACAGTTACACTTTGAGTTCATAGTAATAACAACTTACGAATAATTATTCACCTATAAAATCATTGACAGGTGACAGGATCACAACTCGAAGGCGTATTCCCAAGCAAAACAGGGATTTAATTGCTTCACATTTAGTGTTGAGTGAGCACTAAAATGCTCGAAGACTTATTACTTAAACTGAGCATTTTTCAATGCTCAAGTGCGGGACTAGAGTAACAAACCCCAAACAAAAATTAATGGAAGTCTCCAGTAGAGTAAAGGTTGCCTGATTTACCTTCAAATAACCTATTGCATTTTTTCATTCCAGTTTTTGTATATTTTGTTTATTGAAGGGATATGTAAATGAAATATACAAAAATTAGAGCAAAAATGCAATAGGTTTCCGCAGGACACTTTAGAACTATGGTGGCATGCCTATGATAGCCTGCATTTTCGCCAAAATAATCTATTGTATATTTTGTTTACACATTCCTTCAAGGACCGAAATATACAAAAATTAGAAAGAAAAAAAATTGTTACTGCAGTGGGCAGGAGATATAACTGAGGCTGAAAGGGTTATTATAATGTTTCAAAAGAGGCAGGATACGCTGTGAAAAAACATTTTAGCATTGGTTTTGATTGCATTGCATTGTGTATGGCCACCTTTACCTCGATGCTCAATCAAGCTTAATGCTCAATCCAACATGCTCCCTCAACTCTTCTCACAATGAAGGGAGCGCCCATTGCACCTGCATCATCACCGTGGCCTGTGTTTCATTCGTTTTTTATGGGGCCGCTAAACACTTCTTAACATTAAATTCTAAGCACTATTTATTGCAAGGCAATCGCACCCTGTTCTCAGTATGAATCAGGGATAAAAAGCTAAGATGGGAATATTCCTTTAAATGGAATCTTTCAACTCTGATTTATGTTTTAACTGCTGACGCTGTTAGTTGTTAGATCAAGGAGACACCCAGTACTTTTCTGTGCTTCCATAATGTAGTCCCAAATAGGGGACTGTAGTCCCAAATAGGGGACTTGATTGAGTCCCAAATAGGACAAGGGATGGGAAGGGGAGCATGGAGGTGTTACAGCTTGCTGCACTTAAAGAGTTTTGGAAAGCATCTATGACTTTTTGTGCTGTAGAGTAAAATAAATTTTCTAGATTTGGGAAGCTTAGATGGATATATGCGCCTTTACCCAACGTGGCCAGGAGGTGTGGACTACTCCCATGGCTGATTTATCATGATTTATGCCTGCACAAATCTTTGTATAAATCTACACCTGCTCCTGAGCTGATGTAAATTTCTGTGCTTGCTGTGCAGCATGCACGGGTCTGTGGGGCTTATTAGGAGACATATGCCTCCTGTAAATCCTGCAGGGTGAATAGGGGCGGAGCTTTATTTAAGACTGGCGTATGGTCAATTGGTCTTGAAAAATGTCCTTGCATGCGTCTTCTTGATCCAACAGCTATCTAACAGTGTCACCTGTTTAGAATATGAATTGTCGTTTACAGATTCTCTATAATGCTTTTGCTTTACGGAGAAGTCCGACTGTTTTGAAAATATGACAGCCAGCAGGGGCAGGGGGGAGCACCAGAACGGGCCTCGGGAATCCTGCCGGAAGGCATTTTCCCCCAAGATGTGATGATGTCACAACCCAGGGGAAAAAGCCTCTCCCAACTGATGGACTGGCCAACCAGCCAATCAGTGACTGGAGCGGCATCCTGCCCCAGTCACTTACTGGTTGAACGGCCATTCTATCAGCCAGGTCATGATGTGTCAGCGCCAGAGATCCCAGAGCCCAGTGGGGGTCCCAAGGATGGTCCCACTGCTCAATGAGGGCATGGGGGGAGGTAAGCTCAAACTCCTGATCAAATTCCCCCCTGCCGGCTGCTAGATTTAAAAAAAACTGCCGGACTTCTCCTTTGGGTTCTAAATCTTACTGATATTCCACTGTACAAATTACTGGTGCCTGGAGGCTAGGCTAGAATATTTTGGGACTGTGGGGCTGTGGAAAAGAGTGGGGAAAAAAAGCTATAAAACTGGGTGTTAATTTTACTTTTTATTGAAGTAAAACAAATGTGTAGGTTTATAACTAGTAGAAAGCATATATAGTAAAGGGAATGTGTCACCAAAAAATGACTTATTGTTTAAATTATGTTTTTATGTTAAACATATTTTTAAAGAATTTCTGTTTACATTTTTTCTTATTTTCCATTTTTTTGTCTAAATTATAAACTAGAGTAGTGGTGGAGACGGCACTGCTGTGGTGGTGGTGCTCGTGGTGGGATGGCGTCCCAGACGTAATGTAAAAGAAAGTCCCGGCACTTCACCAATTCAATTGTTGCTTATTTTATTATGTGCAAAACATCACACAGTACAGGAGGACGCGTTTCGGCATGTTGCCTTCATCAGCTCCGATGAAGGCAACATGCCAAAACGCGTCCTCCTGTACTGTGTGATGTTTTGCACATAATAAAATAAGCAACAATTGAATTGGTGAAGTGCCGGGACTTTCTTCTAAATTATAAACTAATCCTGATATCTTGCAATTTTCATTCTCAACACTGGGGCTAAAACTAATCTGAGACTTCCAGTTGTGTCTGTAGTAGAGATGAGCGAACCGGGTTCGGGTTCGAGTCGATTCGAACCCGAACGTTCGATATTTGATTAGCGGGGGCTGCTGAACTTGGATAAAGCTCTAAGGTTGTCTGGAAAACATGGATACAGCCAATGACTATATCCATGATTTCCACATAGCCTTAGGGCCCACAGCATAGTGTCACCAGCTCACTCCCCCCCCCCCCCAGGATTTTTACTTCAGTGTTCTCTTTAAACTCTTAGCAGATTAGTTCGAAAAATAAATACTGTGAACGACAATCGGTAGGTAGGGTATGGGATTTAAAAAAAAAAATTATATATATATATATATGTATATATATATATATATATATATATATATATATATATATATATACAAATGACCTTGTAAGCTTCCTCTAAATCTTATTTTGTTTTCTCTGATGCTCTGTTTATTGCACCATAGTGACTCTGTAGTGCTGTAAAATGGAATGCATTCTAAAGTGTGCATTTATTTATAAATGAACAAACACATACTGTGTAATCAATATCAATACTTTTGCAGTAGAGACTTACTGCAGGATATGGATCACTAAGAGACTTGGTGCACAACTTTGCTGCTGAGGCATGCAGTATGGTGTGCTGCTGGATCTCAGAAAGGGAATGGTTTTGTTAGTCAATTTCATGGCAAAGATAAAGGGCCTCATTTACTAACAATGTGTCGCTTCGTGAATAAGCGGCCGGAGATTTACGTAGTTTGCGTACAATGGAAAGTATAGGATCTACGGCTGCACAGTTCACACTACGTAAGAACTTACGCCCGGATCGTATGCGGCGCCGTAAAAAATGAACCAGACCATTGTTTCGGGACGGAAATGCTGTAACTTACGCCCGTAGCGTAACATGCGGTCCCGTACGGAGTGGTGATTTCTTCTTTTTTACACTTTGATTTGCCGATCCAAAAGGTTCTGTCCGGGGCTAGCTGAAGATATCCTAGTAAAATACCGCTGTCAGATCGCTACATATGCCACTCGGGAAGCGTACGTACATTACGGGCGTAAGTTCGCAGACCGTACGTAGCCGGCCGCAACTTGCGTAAATCCCGGCCGGAGTTTTACACGTATATGTCCGGCCGCGAAAAATATGCGGCCGGACATATACGTAGTGTGAACATAGCCTTAAACTTATCTGTTGTTTGTATTGTTTTTTTTTTTTGTTTTTTTTTATGTCAAATGCATTACTGTGGCGCATGCCATTAGTAAATCTAGTGGGTTTTTCACAAGACAAAAATCGACTTGACCATCCCTCCACTCTAGAAGTGGCTGGTTTTTAGAACAGAAAACCTGTCAAAAAATTATGGTTTGCTTAGGGAGTCTGTCGTTTGTAGCGGGTTTTAAATGACGCACCCACAACATGTCCACTTGTCTTTTTTTGGACAAAAATTACAGGTTTGTCAGGTTTTTGGTCAAATTGCGTCACACTTCTTAAGTAAATGTGTTGGTACACTAAAAATGGACTAAAACCCAACTAATCCAGAGGGAAAGATAGAACACAGGAAACAAAGGGTAAAAAAGAAAAAGCATATATGGTATATAAGTCTTGAAAATTAGGGAATTAGAAAAGGTAAGAAGGTTTATACTCTGGGCAATATTTCCAACTGCTCAACAATGTTTCCAACACATACTAATCTAACATGACATATTGGTCCAGGCTTCAAAGTTATGTTGAACATCACATTTAGAAAAGCAACATGCATACCGTCTATAAATGTGACACACGATACAGTGGTCAAATGGTGTACCAGTCTTCATAAATCCCCCTTCTAGATGCTATTTTAGACTTCAATAAAGTGTTCTGCAATGTACATATTATAATAATACATCTTAATTTAATAAAGCTGGGAAATGTTGTCAACTGAGCATATCGGTTTCTGGAATCTTATCTTCATATACTATGAAGAAAGTGTTTAACATTTTTTTTTTTTTTTTCATTATCGCTGGCATGTTATTCAACTTTATTAGGTCCATATCTTGAACTTGGTTAAAGGAGTTGTCCCGTGAAAAATAAACTAATAGTTTTTGCCTGGAAACCCTTTTAACTATTCTCATACCTCATATACTATAATAAAGCAGATATAATATTATTGCTTTTTAAGATGCACAGTGATCTAAAAGATGAGACTTTGGATTTGGCTGAAATGTTTTAAATATTTCTTGTGTCTTTAACTTTTTTTTTTTTTATTGGAATTTAAAACTGCCATGATCTCTATCAAGCTTAATATGTTGGTACCTGTCAAATGTTTTTTTGTATTTAGCGTTGCAGTTTGAAACATGAGAACTTATAATTATCATAATGAATGCTTAATGAAACTTATCTTAGAAGACAAGTTACTGGTACTTAACAAGCCTTCAGAAAAAAAACAGTTATTAATGCTTTGTGTACTGCATACCTAGCACTTCTACACAGACACTCCCAGGAGATAGCATTAAAGATTTAGCTAATACTGCCCAATCAGCATTGTAACATGAGGATTTGAAGACATTGAAAAAGTAGTGGAGTTTTGCGGAACATGCAGTATTTTACTCAGGCTTTTAATACCACAGCTTTATGTTTGACATATGGCGTTTTTCCCTTTCCAAATAATTGACATAGTCAACATATATTCGTAGACGTAGGATTCCTGACAACTTCTAAACCTTAATGAAGACCAATCCTTCTGTCTTTTTCTATATAATGTTAAGCGGATGTGTCAGGACCCGTCACACCAAACACACAGAGACAGTGAGCCCTGAGCTCAGCCCCTCCCACTGTCCCTACCTAATTGCCGCAATCTGCCCTAAAATGGCAGCGGACAACTTGGCGGCGATCCCTGGCCTGGATACGTGAAACAATGGACAAGACAAAACGAACAAACACAATAAGAATGGTCAGCAATCTGGGTCACAACAGTCTGGCAGCAAAGGTACAAAATCAGGATCCAAAAGAGTAGTCAAATAACAGGCAATATGGTCAGGGGCAGGCAGCAAGCAAGCGAGGTCAGAGATACAAAGCAGGAATCAGGAGAAAAGAGAAAACAGAACACACAAGCAGGCAGAGACTAAGTCAATAACCGGCAAGGCACAGGCAGAAGCTGAAGTCTTAAATAGGAGACCAGGAACCAAGTCCAGAAGATGATTGGAGGGACCAGCTGTCAATCACTGAGGCAAAGGCAGGTTAACCGTTACATGACCAGGGAAGCTAGAAGCACAGACATGGGTGGGGCAGGGAAAACAATTAGCAGATCAGAAGGAATAAGACACAGTTCAGACAGGGCAAAAACAAGGCAAACAAAACACAGAATAAATGGAAGATTATGGCCAAAATCGCAGTCTTTGGCGCAGAGGTCGAATCTTCGCAGCAGAGGGTGCCACTGATGCCTTTTCAGGCGCGATCATGACAGGATGGTTGGGAACAAATTGGTACTGCTTTAAATTATGGAGACAGCATTTATGGTAAAGTTTATGTTCAGAGATAAAGCAATGTGTGAGTTAGTCTTTGTAACAGATACAATATGGTAAAAGATACTATTCAGACTTTGTTAACAGAACTTTTTTTATGCAAAATAACAGTCAACAATAACGATAATTATTTATAGCTATAGCTTTTTGATATTTATATCAAACCACGACCATTATTTTGCCTAAAATATGCTGTGTGAACATGGCCTCATTGTGTAACATCTTTGCCTTCTGTATGATGGTCTTTCTTCTCGAAATGATGTCCTCCATCCATTAACTGACATATGTTCCTGCCTCGGTGATCTACTGAAGTAGAAGAGAACTCACAACGCCATTTGTGGCAGACATATTGGGAAGACACATGCTTGAGCTTGGAAATTGAAACTATATAAGTAAAATTGTTAGTCTGTAACATATCTACAACTATGGATTTTATTCGTAAAAAAAATGAGTTGTTAATTTATTTTTTTTTATTCCAAGACACTTAACACATACTTAGCATACTTGGTGTTAAATAGATTACATTAGCTAGAAAAACCTAAGTACTCAGTCTGTCAACCCAATAAGTACTATCTTTGACGCGGGTCTTATGAATAATTATAGCTGCTAGGGGCTTAACATATTCCTCCATAGTTTTATGGCTTTATCATACAAGGTCAGTGACACAAGGACTTCCGTTAGTGCTCTAGAATGCAGTGAAAAAACATATGATATATACAATGAGAGAATGCAATATGAAAACGTGTTTGAGAAGGAGAAAATATCCTGGATGCAAACTGTACAAGTGATCACAGCTTTAAACCCCCTAATAAGCTGAAATAAACATTATTATTATTATTATTATTATTATTATTATTATTAACTATAAATATACATATACATTCTAAGTACATTCTATCAACTTTATAGGGTATGTCCACATTCAATAACCCATACTTCAAATATATACAAGTATACTGCATGTCCAAATGACCCTATAGGGTTCAATGGACCAACCAAAGTTTCTTTTTTAATTCAGTTGGTATACTTTACACTATGTTTACACAATGTATTTTGTAAGTGGGAAAAAAAAGTAAATTTTTTTGATCATAACAGCTATTATTATCAAAACAATGTCCATTATTTCCCCTAGAAATATATTGTGGGAACATAGCTTCATACTGGTCTGTTTCATTTGTGGAATAGAATAATATTGAATTCTAACTTTGGCATAGCAGAATAAAGGAAATATCTGAAATGAACATACAGTAACATAATAACTTATATAACATGGAACACGACATAAAAAATATGGATTTACTGTTTCTTTCATTCTTTAAAAAAAAAAAAAGAATAAAAGTTAAGCAATCAATTATATATACCACAAAAGGGTATACATAAAAACTATAACCATAAAACAAGCTCATATAAGGTTATAGCTCCCACAGTGCAGAGATGAAAGAAACCAAGAGTTTTCCTAAAGTTGTCATTCCTTAGAGTTAAAAATAGAACAGATCTTAAAAACCTAAAATATGTTATGATCATATGTAAGGTAACACCAGCTGTTATGAACTTTTTTTGTTTATTTGGATAATAAAAAAAGAATTCCCCTAAAGTATGTAAATGTCTTTCAAATACATAGATTAGTGTTGCTGTAGAGCATTAAGTAGGCTCCCACCAACTGGAGCCTGACTTACCTGCCTGTGCGTACCCAATTATAGTTAACATGAAACACAGACACACAGAGTAGTGTTTTATGGAGTCTCTCTCAATGTAGTTCCAGAAAGTTTCATTAGTATAATTAACTTGTTTTGAGAAAAATAAAAATAAATTATTTCATAAATCACGTTGTGTCTAGACAGAACTTGTACAATCTCCAGTACCATATTTTATACTTCTCCATTTTCTCCAGATATACAGTAGAAGATATCTTAGGATACAGTATAAGGGGATCTCTCCCTTTTGGGAAAAAAAATTGTTTAGGGATTTGTTTAGGTATAATAAACTAGTAAATAAGGATTTATCAGTTTTTGCCCTAAAGTGACACTGTCACCCCCTTTTTGCATTCTGACATCTCAACACAGGTTTAGAGGGTAAATTTAGCAGTTTTCATACCTTATTTTACATCATACGTCATATTGCTTGTTCAAGGAAAGAGTGATCGTGCAAAGACATTGTGCTAAGTGGGCGGGGCTTCATGGCAACAGCCTGACTTAGCCCCACCCACATCTACACCATTGGTCCCGCCCCTTCAAGACATCATCACACATAGGCCCAGCCCCCACAACGCCCATTGGTATGGGCCTACCTAGAGGGGGTGGGGCCTAGACCTTTAAACCAGCCTGTTCCAATGGGCCTGTTCCAGGGCACAATCTGCAGGTGATAAAATCACTTTTTACTTGAACAAGCAACATGATGTATGATATAAAATAAGGTATAAAAACTGCTAAATTTACCTTTTACACCTGTGTAGAGAAGTCAGAATGCAGAAAGGAGGTGACAGTGTCACTTTAAGGCTATGTTCCCACACAGTATTCTGCTCAGTATTTTGCAACCAGACCAGGATTGGATTAAAAACACAGAAAGGCTATGTTGACACACAAGATCCAAATAAGATGTACTATAAATGTATTTTATGTATGTAATATAAATGTATTTATAGGTGTAGTCTATGCTGATCATTCATTTCCTATGGTAAGGGCACGTCAAAGGATGTTGTCAAAACGCTAACAGCGGCACAGAGTGGGCATGCCCAAGAACCAGCAGAAATGATGAAGTAAGGCAGGTAAGTTACTGTCATGATACATTACTGTCATGTCCCCTGCAGCCCCGGCATCATGGCTTATTAAACCCCCTGTAAACACAGCGAACGCTCAAGCGACAAGTGAGAAATAGTTCATTTTGACCTTTTAACATGTTCTCAAATCATCGTTGGTCGTTTGCTAAAAATTCACAAATTGTTTCATGTAAACGGTCTTTCACCCATTTACCCTATGTGTGAGATAAATGGGCTTAAGCGATCTTAAAACGATTGCAATAACGAATTTTCCAAACAATAAATCGTTCCATCTAAACGCTGATCGTTATAAAAAACACATTGTTACATCGTTAATCGTTCGATTGGGCAAATTATCACTCCATGTAAACGCAGCATAGGTAAATCAAACTTCTGTGTAATTAAACTGTCCACTAATGGTGCATTTACACATTGACAGATTTATCTGACAGATTTTGGAAGCCAAAGTCAGGAATGGACTTGAAAAGACAGGAAATCTCAGTCTTTCCTTTATGACCTGTTCTCTGTTTATAGTCTGTTCCTGGCTTTGGCTTCAAAAATCTGTCAAATAAATCTCTCCATTAGGAAGCAACACGGATTGACAATCAATCTCACATGCTGTTGTGCTAATGGAAAAGACAACAGGTGGAAATGATTGGCAATTAGCAAGGCACTCTAAATAATGGAGGGTTCTACAGGTGGGGACCACAGAACACTTCTCAGTACCAGTTGGTGGCAGGGCCGTCTTAACCATTGGGCATGGTAGGCGGCTGCCCAGGGGCCCTTGCGTCCTAGGGGGCCCCTGCCCGCTGTGACATATTCCCTGTCCCCGGTCCCCAAGCAAGCTCCCTTGTAGGTATTGTGCCTGTGCTGCCGTCAGCCGCTCCCCCCTTGCCCCCGGCCGACGTGACATCTTCCTTGTCCCTGGTCTGCACGGCGCAAGCTCCCCTTTGTAGGTGCTGTGCAGCGCCTGTGCTCTGACTCCTGCTGTCAGCTGCTGCCCCCCCCCCCCCCCCCCCCCCCCCCCGGTGCGGTCCTCAGGCCAGCAGAAGGGAGAGGAGTCTGTGAACGCTGTACGCAGCAGCTGAGACTCCTCCTTCACGTATTAACTGAGGAGGACAACGTCAGGTTTCAGCCTATGAGGATGGCCGCCGAAGTACTGTGCAGTGAACAGGGAAACGTGGTGAATATACTGTATTACATGCCCCAGATACAATATATTAGACATGTTGCTGTCCCTCTGCATATAAGCCCTGTTGTCTCCCTGTATACTGTATAATACAATATACAGGGAAACAACATGGCTTATATATAGAGAAGGGCAAAACAACATGTCTTATATAGACAGAGGGGCAACAACATGACTGTTATATTATATATGAACCATGTTTTTTCCCTGTATACAGTATACAGGGAAACAACATGGTTCTCATATATAATAGTCATGTTGTTGCCCCTCTGTATATATGAGACATGTTGTTTTGCCTTTCATAATGCTGTTAAGACGACCCTGGTTGGTGGTGCTTTCACACTCGTGGTAGCATGAGATGGACTCTACAACCCACACAAGGAGGTAGTGCAGCTCTTCCAGGATGGCACATCAATGCGAGCTGTGGCGAAAAGGTTAGCTGTGTCTGTCAGCCTAGTGTTCAGAAGCTGGAGGCGCTACCAAGAGACATGGCAGTACACCAGGAGACGTGGAGGAGGCCATAGATGGGCAACAACCCAGCAGCAGGACCACTACCTCCACCATTGTACAAGGAGGAACAGGAGAAGCACTGCCAGAGCCCTGCAAAATGACCTCCAGCAGGTCACAAATGTGCATGTGTCTGCACAAACAGTTAGAAACCAACTCTATGAGGATGGTATGTCCACAGATGGAGGTTGTGCTCAAAGCTCCACACCGTGCAGCTCAACACACTTTGCCAGAGAACACCAGGATTGGAAAATTTACCACTGGCGCCCTGTGCTCTTCACAGATAAAATCAGTAGCACATGTGACAGACATGACAGAGTCTAGGGACGCCATGGAGCTGTGGGCGGCCTATGGGAGCTGTGAAAAGCTGTGGACAGCCTGTAGGAGCTGTGTGCAGCCTGTGGGAGCTGTGAGCGTCCTGTGGGAGCCCCTAAGAGAGAGAAGCACTTACAGTGCAGAGCAGCAAGCAGAAGTTTAAGGTTGGGGGCGGAGGCACATAATGTTTAGGGGACAGAGAAACCACAACTCCTGTGGATCATGGAAGATGGGATGCTGTCTATGCAGCCTAGCTCAGGACTTGTGCATGACTCCATGGACTTGCTGGCTGCACATAAAGTAATGCTCCTGGCTCCTGTTCACATAGTATTGTAAGGTTACTGCATTACGATTACTGTGTGAGCAGGAAGATCTAGTGTGCAGGGCTGTGGCTGCTGACTAACTTTATGTTATGTTTGCAGATGCCAGTGACCCTAAGCATCAACTGGGGGCCCAGCCTGGGAGGACAAATACCTCCTGCCCCCCTGGCCAGCCCGCCCCTGGCTGACTGCCATTAGCTACTGAGATGAGATCCTCAGACCCATTGTGAGACCATATTCTGGTACGACTAGTCCTGGGTTCCTCCTAATGCTGGACAATGCTAGACCTCATGTGGCTGGAGTGTGTCAGCAGTTCCTGCAAGATAAAAGCATTGAAGCTATGGAGCCTGTTACCCAGGCCTGAATCCGATTGAGCACATCTGGGACATCATGTCTCCATCCACCAATGTCACGTTGTACCACAGACTGTCCAGGAGTTGGTGGTAGGTTCTGGGGTACAGCGTTACGAGCCTGTACACATAGTTTTTCCATGGGATTAGGGTCTGGAGCAAATGCAGACCACTCAACTTGAGGTACCCCAGTCTCCAGCAGCCTTTTCCTAATGATGGGTCCTCTATGAGCTGCAGCATTGTTGTACTTGAAGACAATATTAGGTCTGTGTTGTTCATGCAGCAGCACAATGATTAGATTAATCATTTATGTAGTATGGGCTTGTCACTATCATTTACAAAGTGTAGGGCAGTTATGTATTGACTCGACACACTTGTCGACACTGTAATGCCACCCCCCACCAGGGGCAACAGTGGCTGATGCATATCTCTCTCATTCTCTAATATAATTGCCTGCCATCATTTCTGCTCATCATTTTTAGTTCTGATTGACTTTTATCAGTGAACAGTATTGAGACCCACTGGAACCTCATCTATCATAGAAGGATAACACTATGCATCAGCCACTGTTGCCCCTGGTGGTGGTGGTGGTATTACAGTGTGAACAGGTTTCTCTAATCAATGGTAGACCGACATGCCCATAGTACACGAATGACATTATTATTCCAGTCATTGTGTCTGCATACACCACCAACACCACAAGCCTATTTCCATCTTCTTGGACAACAATGCTCGATCCCAAATGGAGGGAAGTTTTTTGGAAATACTATGATTAGTTTGGGATGTGTGAATGAAGGAGGAAAGTTGTTTATGTAGCACATGATTTTGACAGTTTTTACATTTTAATCTTCTTTTAAAAGATATGACAGGAAGTTATTACAGATCTGTCTGATTTTCCTCTTAGTTGATGCAAAGCTTTGATTTTCCTACAGGTAATGCACATTGACAGTATTCTTCTACTGTCTATGCATATTGCAGAGTGTAGCTCTTCAACACCTATAAGGTGAAAGGTAAAAACCCAGTAAGATGTAGGAAGGGCTGGCCTTAGGGGTGTGCGACCTGTGCCACCCCACAAGGCGCATCACCTCATCAAACAAAGGGGGCGCTGCCGGATGAACCCAGTCGCGCCCACTTTTAATGCCGGACAGGCCCACTGGAGGTTCAGAAGAGCCTCCAGTGGGCGCCGACAGCTGCAGTGGCATCCCAGGAATCCAGGACACTTGTTCCAGATTCCCGGGTAAGTGTCGCTCTCAGCTGCGTGCGCGGCGGCGGCAGCAGCCCAGACTTCCGGTACAGGCAGGGTTCATGATGTCTGTACCGGAGGAGAGGAGCTCTGGCTGCTGGGAGAGGCGCTGCTGCAGCGGAGCCTGCGCTAGGAGAGTTCATTTGTTTGTTTTTTTGTTTCTGTAGTGGGGGGATTACTATGGGGAGCACAGGGGGGATTACTATAGGAAGCACAGGGGGAGATTACTATGGGGGAACACAGGGGGGATTACTATGGGGAGTACAGGGTAGGATTACTATGGGGAGCACGGGGGGATTTCTATGGGGTAGCACAGGGGGATTACTATAGGGGAGAACAGGGGGGATTACTATGGGGGAGCAAAGGGGGGATTACTATGGGGAGGGGGCATTACCATGAGGAGAGAACAGGGGGGATTACTCTGGAGAGAGCACAGGGTGAGGGAGCATTCCTATAGGGAGAGCATATAGGGAGGGGTGCATTGATATAAGGGGAGCACGGGGGGGGTCATTACTATAAGGAAAGCACATGGGGAGGGGGCATTACTATTAAGGGAGCACACGGGGGGCATTAATATAAGGAGAGCACATAAGGCCATTACGATAGGGGACTGCACTGAGGGGGCCACTAACTATAGGGTCGGGGGGGCATTACTATAGGGGATGGCACAGAAGGGGGGGCACCTTGGTAATGTCTTTCTGTTTTGTTTTGTTCAGTTGCAGGATGAAGGCAATATGTAGTCACTGTATGTTGGTAATATTTAGTGTCAACAATGTTGTAAGATAGCATTGAAGGCATTATACTGAGTGTGGATACTAAGAATGTGCCCTTAAAGGGGTTTATGTGGGCAGTAATTAAATTAATAGTAGTGCACTACTAGTATATGAGCGCACTCCCTGTGTACATTCTAGCCTCATATCCTGTGGATTCTGATTGCGCTGTATGATTGAGTGGTCTATGTGTGTGTGTGGGAGGGGGGGGGGGGGCAAAAGCAAATTCTAAAGAGACAGTTAAAGTTTGTTTATAAAAACTTGTGCCTTTTTTGATGTTTAGCTAGAACAAGAGGTCAAAAAAGGAGCAGATTAACATGGAATAAAACACAGCCTGGTGAGGAATTAGATATCATTCTTTACTTCCTTTGGTATGTTGTATCACATATAGTTCTCTTTGGAATGAATTCTCTTTCATCATTGTTTCAGCACAAATGAATACCTAAGGGTTTGAAGAGAGCAGAAAAGACAGAGAAGAAAAGCCAATGCATACACTTTCTCACATTTAATAGTCTTGACCACTGTGTGATATCAATTCATTTTCTACATAAGATGATTTAAATGGTGGCCACATTAAGTGATTATATTCAATATTTGAGAGAAAACAAATGTAGTCATACATGCTTGTTCACTATCATGTCATTCAATAAATACACCCAAAAACTAAATGTTATGTATTAAGGGGTTAATACGTGTATAAAAGGTGTAGACTGTGGCTCTTGCAGCTTCCATTTGGTCACTTATTGATGTGCATTTCTTTGTCCTGTCTCAACACACAGAAAATGGAAGGAAATGTCCACTTCACAAATAATTGGCAACAGTGGAGACCCACCTCAGCCAGTGATTGGCTGAGTGGGCACTTCCTGAATAGAGAGAGGTCATGGCAGAGGAAATCAGCTGAAACTTTATGGTAAAGAAATGATATTGAGGTGGGTACCATTACACTGTTTTCTTTTTTTTTTTCTGTACTGACATGTACAATAAATTTTGCATATCAGTTTTACCATGGAGTAAACATAAAAAATATTGTTGTCCAACAAATTAGCTTGATTGCATTATTATTATTATTATTATTATTATTATTATTATTATTATTATTATTATTATTACCCCATAACTATTTTTATCCTGGATTTGTAATATATTATATGGTAAAATTTGTCCTGCAAAAAATAAGCCCTCATACATTTTTTGTGAGTGGAAAAAATAAAAATGGTATGGGCTTTAGAATGTGAGGAAGAAGAAAACTTATCCAAAAAAACTAAATTCAGCAAGGTGGGGAAGGTGGGAGGGGTGTTGTTGGAGGCAGGATTGTGGGGTACAGGGAGTAGGGATCAGGAACAGGTTAAATGGGATTATATGCTATTATGGCTAGGTTTCATCATTGGGGTACAGTTTGCTATGCTTTATTATCACAAATACAACACCATATCTGAGACATTTCATTGTAAAGGAGTACCACGAATAGTCTTTTAGAAAGGTAACACATATAACCGTGTATACTACTGCATATGCATGTATGCATGATACACTATCCTCATCTGCAGTCAGTAACTGGATTAGTTAAATCCTATGTGACTCTTTTCATAAGATTAAATTCTAACCTGTCCTAATTATTTGTATGCTTCCTTACATAAAATACCATCTCAGCACTACCGGATAATGTTATCAGCCTGGTCAATTACCAGGGAAGAAAACAATTTATTCAGAGTTTTGTTTGAAGTCTTCACTTTCTAGGGTGATACACTGTGATTTTATTAAAAGAAAATGTACCACTCGAGATATAACAGGCAGTAGCCAACAAATTCTCAAACTAACAGGTACCCAGGAGTGAAGTCATATAACATGACTACAGAATTCATATAACTACCACGTACTTCTCTCTGGCTTATACATAACAAAAAGTAGTGATTCTTCACCTTATAAAAAAGACTTTGGCTAACTTTGTTACTTGTCATACTTAGAGACATGACATAAATTATCATCACAAACCTCAGACAATATAAACAATAAGCAGCATATTATCAGGCAGTACAACTTCCATGATATCACCTAGTAATGTACAGTATGGATGCCAGGCTCAAGAGAATAGGCCGTCAATAGCTAACTGGCAATTTTTTTTCACTTGGAAAACCCTTAAAGGGGTTATCCAGTACTACAAAAACATGGCCACTTTTCTCCCTCTCTTGTCTCCAGATTGGGTGGGGTTTGGAACTCGGTTCCATTGAAGTAAATGAAGCTTAATTGCAAACCAAACCTGAACTGGAGACAAGAGAGGGGGAAAAGTGGCCATGTTTTTGTAGTGCTGGTTAACCCCTTTAAAGTTTCTCGATAAGAAAATAAGGCGGCACTCACCATCATACTTGTGCAGAATTCTGGCTTCATTTATTGCGAGATAAATGCAATATAGTCATATCAGCAGGTAAGACGCCATACGGCCATGATGTTCACAGGTTAACCCCTTTAAAGCACTTGTACCACTAGGTACATTGCATTGTGTTTTTACATGACGACTGGTGCTGGCACTGGGATGCCGTTACCGCAGTCCTTTTTTTGAACTGCGGCTCGATTCCTATGCGCCGGCTTACGTCCAAGCCCAGCATGAAGCACTGGGGGCTGATTCTAATAGAGCCGCTTCACAGAGGGGAGGGGAAGTCGTCACACCCCAGTGCTCCATGACAGGCCAGTGATTTCGAATAAACCAGTGCCATGTGCGGGAACTGGGCTGCAGTTCAAAAAAAGGACTATGTCACTGGCATCTCTGTGACGGCCCCAGATTATTCATGTAAAAAAGCACAAAGCAATGTACCTAGTGGTACATTTGCTTTAAAGTAGGGAATATTTACTGTACAGATTGCAGAGTAGATTTTAGCTATAATTTATGCCTGATGAATCAGGCACAGGCCTCCTTCCTACCTTGCCCAACAACCTGCCCGTCCATCAGGTGATCAGGGCATACTTTTAGGAAAAGCCATTTTTTGTGCAAAAATCTGTGCCTTTTCCCTGAAGTACTCTGATAGCAAGTTTGATAAGCCCCCCTCCATGTGTCAGAGCCCCGGCTAGAGCTACAAACTGGGTAATGAGAATGAGAATTGTGAATATAGTGAAGATAAACCAAGTTACTGTATAGTCTAGTGTCCTGGACTGGGTGAAGTGGGATGTGAGGCACTCAAGCCTTATGTACGAAGTGCAGAGATGTGGTAAGCAGACAGGAAGGTGTGGCCTATACGTATAGATTTATATGGTTATATATTTTAGAAAGGAAGTATCCGTATATAGCATTTTTCCAATAACATCAGTGTGTTGCATATTAATTGAAGCTGCTGTAAATATTTGATTTAGCTATTGAGGACTTTACAAAGCTGGTGGCAGATAAGCAGCTTGAGGATATCTAATTGTTTTATAATGAAGCAGGTGGGCAGCCACTAATCCTATATGTAAATAAAGTACTGACAAAATCTGTATGAAGAAGCTGAGCAAGACAAGTAATAGTCTAATCATAAAAGCCATTCTGGGACTTGTTATTTGAATTTTTAAAGCAAAACTGCATTTTCATTCTGCCAAAAAATCCTGTGATCAGTCAAAAGTGACTGTGAGCAATTTTTCTGTGTTGCCTAAACAGTGATTCACACACCCCAGATCTGTTACAGAAATGTTTGCGCAAGTCTTAGGGCCCTATTACACAGGACGCTTATCATTTGAAAAATTATCTTGTTCGGATTTGAACGATAATCGTTTTCTGTAATAGCAGACAATGATTAAACAACCAATGAGAAATCATTGGTGGATTGAAAGAATTTAAACCTATTTTTATGGTTGATCGTTTGCAAAACGTTCGCATTTAATAAGACGTTGTTCGGTAGTTCGCAGTAGCGACGAACGCAATAGCGACGACAAAATGACCAGAAGAACGATCATCGTTCCGTGTATATGGGTGAACGATTTCAGGTCTGCAACACACTGGCTTGAAGTGAAAAATTGTGGAAACGTTGCACTTTTGGATGGAATAAACCACAATTTTTCTCTTCTTTTTTGGGCTGCAGACTTTTGCTACACACACATATTATATATATATATATATATATATATATATATATATATATATATATATATATATAGATATATATTCATATTCATTCCACATTAGTTGTTTTTAAATATAAACTGGATCTCAAAATGCTTAAAATTGTTAAAATATATCAGACCTTCAGCTTGTAGGATTTACTGTGTTGGAGAATTCACTACTGCAAAATTTTTATAGCATGGTATAGTAAGTATTCGTGATGTAATCCATTCAACTTACCTCATGTCAAGCTTATGAAAGGTCTTGCTCTATATCTGAAACACCTAGGGGGAGTTTATATAAATTATGACTGGCATTTTTCCTGGTCTACATCCTGCATGCCTGATAGGTGGGAAGAGTGGAAGACGGTGAGGAGGTGGCCCTCCTCCCGCGCCTAATTTATTATGATTTACGCCTGCTAGCAGGCATCATGGCAGTAATCTACGTCTGTTCCAGAATGTGCCCATAATAAATGCAGCATTGAACATGGGTCAGGGATTTGGGGATTCATGTAAGACTTCAAGTATGCCGTTCTTGATAAATCAGACACACACACCAGTATAAACCAGGCCACTAACATATGATGATGACTTCCTGAACATGTTCTTGCATTTCTTACAATATGAATGGAACTCCAATCTGCAAAAGCAGTCTTTAGGCTGCGTTCAAACTACGTATATTTCAGTCAGTATATTTCAGTCAGTATTGCAACCAAAACCAGGAGTGGATTAAAAACACAGAAAGGATCTGTTCACACAATGGTGAAATTGAGTGGATGGCCGCCATATAACATATTTCAATATAACAGCCGTTGTTTTAACCCATAGCTGCACCAGGACGTTATTGAACGTCCTCGTGCCGCTATGGGAGTTCAGAGGGGGGTCGCGCGGCGACCCCCCTCTGAACTGCCGCGATCCCGGGTGCCGCATGTAGCCCTGGATCGCGGCTATTAGCGGGCACGGTCTGATCGCCGTGCCCGCTAATTAAGTACTTAGAAGCAGCTGTCAAAGTTGACAGCTGCTACTAAATACTTGCTGATATGCATCCCTGGTGGTCTAGTGGGGGGATCGCCCCCCTGCGGCGCGATTGCGGGGGGGCGATCCCCGCATCCATCCCGGGCCGGGGTCTGCTCCGTAATGGCGCTGATCCCGGCTCGGCATTCTATTGCTTTTGGCTGCAGCAGCCAAAAGTAATAGAACACCGATCTCATGGATTCATGCAGTATAACTATACTGCATGGATCTCTATGAGAGATCAGAGTGCATATACTAGAAGTCCCCCAGAGGGGCTTCTAGTAAATGTGTAAAGTAAAAGAAAAAAGTATTTTTAATAACACAAAGCCCCCTCCCCTAATAAAAGTCTGAATCACCCCCCTTTCCCCATTTTATAAATAAAAATAAATAAATTAATTAATAAACAAACATGTTTGCTATCGCCGCGTGCGTAATCGCCCGAACTATTAATTAATCACATTCCTGATCTCACACGGTAAACGGCGTCAGCACAAAAAAATCCCAAAGTGCAAAATTGCGCATTTTTGGTCGCATCAAATCCAGAATAATTGTAATAAAAAGCGATCAAAAAGTCATATATGCGCAATCAAGGTACCGATAGAAAGATCACATCATGGCGCAAAAAATGACACCTCACACAGACCTATAGACCAAAGGATAAAAGCGCTATAAGCCTGGGAATGGAGTGATTTTAAGGAACATATATTTACTTTAAAAGGTTTTAATTTTTTACAAGCCATCAAATCAAATAAAAGTTATACATGTTACATATCGTTGTAATCGTAACAACTTAAGGAACATATATAACGAGTCAGTTTTACCCCAGGGCGAACATAGTAAAAACAACCCCCCCCCCCCCCCCCAAATTAAAAAAAAAAAACATTTTTTTTTTTCAATTTCACCACACATATAATTTTTTTCTGGTTTCCTGGAACATTTTAGGCAAAAATTACATCTGCCATAGCAAAGTACAATTAGTTGCGCAAAAAATAAGGGCTCATTTGGGTCTCTAGGTGGAAAAATGCAGGCGCTATGGCTTTATATACACGAGGAGGGAAAAACGAAAACGCAAAAATGAAAACTGGCTGTGTCCCCTAAGGGTTAAAATAACAGCAAATATTTGCCATTAGATGGCGGCCATCCACTCAATTTCAACATTGTGTGAACAGATCCTTTCTGTGTTTTTAATCCACTCTTGGTTTTGGTTGCAATACTGACTGAAATATACATATACTGACTGAAATATACGTAGTGGGAACGCAGCCTAATTTAACCGGGCCCGGGTGCTAACACGCGACCGATATCCAGCAGATCAGCAGCAGATTTGATGGTACAGATTTGATGCTGTGTTAAGTTATTTACATCAAATCTGCTGCGTATCCGCAACAGAAAATTCACTGTGATATGGTGTGTGTGAAGCTACTCTAAGTGTAATATGTATGATTTAAACCTGCAAGTCTTTGGTCAAGTCACCACCCATGATCCACCACCCATGAGGCATAGTGAAAACTCTGCCCCATGTGGTTTGCTCTAACTGTGGGGGAGGGCTGAATTTTGCTAACTATTTACTTATAAAAAATTGTTAAAAGGATCCTCAAGTATACCTGCATTATTCAACACCACCATTTTAAGGCTGGGTTCACACATCTTATATTTCAGTCAGTATTGTGGTCCTCATATGGCAACTAGTGATGAGCGAGCATGCTCGTCCGAGCTTGGTACTCGATCGAGTATTAGGGTACTCGATGGTACTCGTTACTCGGATGAGCATCTCGCGATACTCGAGAAAATCTCATCATCCTTTTCCTTTAAGTTTGGGCGCTATTTCTCAGCCAATAAACATGCAGGAGACTCTTTGGTACATCCTGCGATCACGTGGGACCCATACATGTCGATAGCAGCGATTGGTTGGCCAGATCAGATGACCCTGCCATATATAAAGCGCAGCCGGCAGTGCTTGGCTCACATGCATGCTGAAATAGATTAGGGACAGAGCTGCTGCTGGTCAGGGAGAGTGTCAGTGTAGGATTTAGCGTTCCAGTAGGCAGGGAATACTAGCAATACAAACAAACAGCCCTTTTAAGGGCTCCAAATCTCTTTTTAATAGTATTACTACAGACTGCTGGCTGGGACTTGCAGTGCTACTACCACGATTTCACCAGCACACTGTGGTGATCGGCTGCTGGCAGAAAGGGGGCATTACTAAGGTCACATTAGGTGTTGCATACAGACCCCTAAGAGGTTTTCCGTGTACTCTTTTTTGATTTTGTGGCTGGAGGTCCTGCTGTACTACATTGGATTGTTGGGATTCGTAGTACACCTGCATAGAACTTCACTGCTCATTGTAAAGGTGTCTCACAGAGTGTGTATAGGTGCAGCCACTACCGGATTGTATCCCATAGCCCCCCAAAACTAGTGGGAACACAAGTATTTTTCCTGATTTTTGTATTTCATACACAAGGTTTATCTAAATACACAACTGCTTGCACAGAGTAAAGGGTGTGTCACAGAGTGTGGGTTGGTGCAGCCACTACCGGATTGTATCCCACAGCCCCCCAAAACTAGTGGGACCACAAGTATTTTTCCTGATTTCTGTATTTCATACGCAAGGCCTATCTAAGTTCACAACTGCTTGCACAGAGTAAAGAGTGTGTCTTCTGTTTTAATGGTTCCCTGTGTTCTCACTGCCATGCTGTGTCAGGCTGAGTTTTTGGGTGGTTCATATGCCTACCTCTGTTTTCACCAGGCTGTTGCACAGAATTAGGCATAATGGTGCCATTAGGCAGCCTCAGAGGCATGCATACATGCTGCCCCTGCTGTTTCCTGTCCATTTCCGTTGTGCTTCCATCAATTTCTGAGGTTGACAGGTTTTCACACGACCTTCCCTCTACCGAACTTGAGTCTCCTGCAAAAATGCTCGAGTCTCCCATTGATTTCAATGGGGTTCGTTAGTCGAAACGAGCACTCGAGTATCGGGAAATACTCGTCTCGAGTAACGAGCACCCGAGCATTTTAGTACTCGCTCATCACTAATAGCAACCAAAACTAGAAGTGGATAAAAAACACAGAAAGCATCTGTTGACACAATGTTGAAATTGTGTGAATGGCCGCCATTTAACGGCAAATATTTGCTGTTATTTTAAAACAACGGCTGTTGTATTAAAATGATGGCAGTTCTTTACCGTTATATGGCGGCCATCCACTCAATTTTAACAGTATGTGAACAGAACCTTTCTGTGTTTTCAATCAACTCCTGGTTGAGGTTGCAAAATACTGACCAAATACTGACTGAAATATACTGTGTGTGAACCCAGCCTAACGCTGTAACACTGATCTCAAAAAATATGTGTATTAAAATGCAAATAGGCACTGTGAATAATTATGATATATAGTTTAAACGGTCTATGAAGACACCATTGGAGAAAGGAAGAAACAGACTAGGATATGAGAAATTGCTTACCAGGGCTATTTAATGCATTCCTCTAAGGATCGTCATTGACATACGTTCTGAGAAACGAAAGCTTATTTTTTTATACATTAGAGTTTTCTAGATCCTATTAAAGTGTGATGTTATTTCACCATTACCCATGTCTGCTTTTATAATCTGGTGCAGCTATGTACATATGTACTGTAGTTGGTGGACCATGAAATCTGAAATGATTCCAGTATTCAGCTAAACCTTTTACTGTATGTTGGTCAGAAAACAGCCATGTATTGTATTAAATATTCAGTATTTTTAATAGGCTGACCTCAAGGACAGTGCTATCAGTGTTTCCTGAAATGCAGTTAATTATTAAGGTTGTAAAACACCAGCAAATGGATTTCCAGCAACCTTAAAGGGGAACTCCAAGTAGAGGTAAAAAAACAAACAAACAATAAACTAGCTGCAGAAGCAAATAGCATTACTTACCTGTCTAAGGCTATGTTCACACACCATTTTTTCAGCTCCGTTTAAATTGACGTCTGTTATTTTGAGTCTAAAAAAACGGACGTCATTTGGGTGTGGCTTAATCGGAAAGTCCATTGAATTTAAAGGAGAAGTCCGGTGAAAAGTTTTATTAAAGTGTTGTATTGCCCCCGAAAATTTATACAAATCACCAATATACACTTATTATGGAAAATGCTTAGAAAATGCTTTTTTCCCTGCACTTACTACTGCATCAAGGCTTCACTTCCTGGATAAAATGATGATGTCACGACCCGACTTCCAGAGCTGTGCGGGCTGTGGCTGCTGGAGAGAATAATGGCAGGTGGATGCTCAGTGTCCCTCCAGTGCCCTGTGACCCTCAGTGTCCCCCTACCATCATCCTCTCCAGCAGCCACAGCCCGCACAGCTCTGGGAGTCGGGTCGTGACATCACCATGTTATCCAGGAAGTGAAGCCTTGATGCAGTAGTAAGTGCAGGGAAAAAAGCACTTTATAAGCATTTCCCGTAATAAGTGTATATTGGGGATTTGTATAACTTTTGGAGGGCAATACAATACTTTAATAAAAATTTTCAAAACCCCGCCAAGATCACATTTCTGTTTAAATCGAATCCCGAAAAGATGTAATAAAAAGTGATCAAAAAGTCTCATATATGCAAACAAGGTACGGAAAGAAAGAACAGATCATGACAAGGAACATTCTTACTATGTGACTGCTTAAGAAATCTCTCATAATGTGTGAAGATAACCTGAGAATTTTGGTCAGCAATTGTAACCAAAAGCAGGAACCAACATGGCTTAAAACCCGAATGGAAACATTTGCACAGTTTTCTGTGTTTTGGGCCCACTTCCAGGAAAAAATTGGCACAGAAGTTTGGGTTTCTTGGGTTACTTTATTTCCAAGGTAAAACCTGCTACACATCCACGTCCCCCTTCCCAACATTTCTGGTTAGGCTATCACCCTTACTCAAGGCACCTATCATTCACAGGTTCAGGCTGAAATAGAGACAAACTAATTCATCATACAACACGTGCACACAAATGGAATTACATCACTTCCCACACAGACTGGAGAGGAATGATGGCTTACAAACCAATACTCATTTATAGAAAAAGTTAAAAAAATATTTTTTTCCATGAAAAGAAAATCATGTCACCAACAGCATTTGGATTCCTAACATATTGAGCAATGCACATGCTTCCTGTTCAATTCCTTACTTGACTCTTGATAAAGTTTCAATGCTCAGAACGTATCCACAAATAAATGCAACATATTCCAGGATGTAAAAGTGCATGTTTTTACCTTGGAAATAATGTAACTCAAGAAACATGGGTTATTCTGTGCCAAACCTGGGGTTTTCCTGGATGTTTTATTGCTTGATTGGAGTCAATCGGGTCCATGCAGGTTGAGGACTAGAGATGAGTGAATCGAACCTTAATGAACTAAGGCTATGTTCACACAACGTATTAGACCGGCCGTTCCGTACCGGCCGTACCGGAGCCGCTCGCTTCATAGTGTGAACTGACAGGGTTTCCTACGGCCGCAATTCATTGACATGTCAGTTATTTGCGTCCCCGTACGGGATCCCGGCTGAAGCGCATACGATGTGTATACGCTCCGGCTGGGATCCCATTGAAAGTAAGACATTGTTCCACCGCGCTAAAAGTACGGCTGTTGTTGCCATCGGCAACAACGCCCGTACTTTTACGTAGTGTGAACATAGCCTAAATCATATTTTCATTTCAGTTTTCCATTTGTAAAGAAAAATAGCAAAGTTGGAATGAAAATATGCTATATTCAGTAATATAAACTAAAAAGACTGGCAGCAGTGCATTAGATAGGATCCCCTTACCGCCGGTCATTTTAGTTGACATTTACCTAATACAGCATATTTTCATTCTGATTTTGCTATTTTACATTTACAATAGCAAAACTGAAATGGAAATATACCATATACCGTCTAGAGTTCCAGTGATTAAGACCCGCCAATGGGCACCCCGGGGTCTCCAGTACATGAGAGGTCAGCGCAGGAACTGCACAGGACCTAAATCTGCAGGATGGTGGGAGCCATGCGTGATTCTTCATACATATTAGTCATTGCATACTGACTGACCGCTTCCCTTATTCCCAATTCAATAATAACAATACAATACTTTTAAGTTTCCACTTAAAGTGAGGGGGGGTAGTAAGGTATGTCTACAGGTAAACCTCACTGTATTCACTGTAGTCACTGAAGTCAAACAGTTTACATGAAATGTGCACAAAAAACACAACTGTGTGTTTCATGCCTCGGATAAGGATTTCATACACAAAGCCATGTCTCTTTTTGTGAACGTTGGGTTTAATTCAAAAAATTTATTTTACTAGTGGTAACTTTTTATTTCTACTGATTTTGTAGGGTTTTATTTATTTCCTTATTCTCTGTAAATAAAGTTCACTATAAAATCCACAAATGCAAGTTAAAGTGATATTGTCATCCCGCTTATGCTATGCCACAAGCTTAGATGCTACACATTCGATATATACCTAAAACTTGTCTTTGTCTTCTTTCTGCTCTAAAATCGTATAATTTCAATGGTGGACAGTGTTACCAAGGCACGGCTTTACAGCAGGTGGGCCCCCTCCCACCAGCTGGGAAATGGGGCCTAAGTACCATGAAGCCCCGCTTAGTTGACACTGTCCACAAATGAAATGAAGAGAGAGTAAGAGGGGTGGGTGGAGGTGACAGTATTACTTTAAAACAGTATGATGCAAAAAAGAAGCCATATGAGAACAGTATCAAGAATCCCCACCGTCTTCTTTGGGCCAAAGCTCATTTAACCCCTGGCCTCTGCAGCCTGTTTTGGCCTTAATGCCCAGGGCCTATTTTTCAAATATGACCTGTCTCTTTTTATACACAATAGATCCAATGGACCCTCTACAATATAATTACACACCACAAGGCTATAATTCAAAAATATAAACAATTTTTACAAAATTTATCTTAAATATGTTATTACATAAGAAAAGTTATACAAATCCCTAATATACACTAATTATGGGAAATGCACATATAGTGCTATTTTCCCTCATTTTAGTAGATCAGGCAGGCTCACTTTCTTTAAAAAAACGTGATGCTACATTTCAAGTGCCGGGTCCAGCAGGGGGCGCATGTATCCTTCTATAAAGATGTATCAGTGCCTTCTCCCTCTCAGTGCTCTGGGTCCCCTAACTAGCTCTGTGCCCACCCTACCCGGGAGCAGGCGGCAGGTAAGCGCTCCTGCACAGGACAGGGTGGCTGGGTGGGCTCAGAGCTAGTTGGGGGAGCGCTGACCCCGCTGGGACCGGGTGGGGTGAGCTAGTTGGGGGAGGGGCCTCCACAGCGGGGTGAGTGTTAGCCAGCACAGAGAGGGAGAAGGCACTGATACATCTATATAGATGCATACATGTGCCCCCTGCTGGACCTGGGAAATGAGACATGACGTCAAATTATTTAGCCTGCCTGATCTACTAAATTTAGGAAAAATTACACCATACGTACATTTCCCATAATTAGTGTATATTAGGGATTTGTATAACTTTTCTTATGTAATAACATATCAAAAATAAATTTTGCCCAGTGTACCCCTTTAATTATCGCTGTTATTCTGAGATTGTTTTTTGTGACATGTTCTTCTTTATGTTTGTGGTATACTTTGGTTTATACATTCAGTAGTTTTTTTGTAAAAAGAAAAAAAAAAACATTTGCGCAAAAACTTGAAAAATTTACATTTCTTTATATTCAAAATTCTCATGTTCTAAAAAAAATAGTTATTCCACATGAACTAATTATTACTGCAACATCTCCAACATGTCTACTTTATGGTGACGTCATTTGGTGAGCGTCCTTTTACTTGTTAGGATGTTAGAGGGCTTTAAAATTTTGCAGCGATTTTTCAAATTTTCAGGAAAATTTCAAATTATGATTTTAATAGGGACCAGTTCAGTTCTGAAGTGGATTTGTGGGACCTGTATGTTAGTTACCCCCATAAATCTCTCCACTATAAAAACTGTACCCCTCAAAGTTTTCAAAGTAACATTTCATAAGTTTAATAACCCTTTAGGTGTTTAGTAGAATTTTAAGCAGGTGGGAGGAGAATTTTAAAATTTTCATATATATATATATTTTTTTTTTTTGCAGATATTCCATTTTAATCCACATTTTTCATCTAATACACCAAATACCAACTGAAAAATACCACTCACTATTGATTCCCCTTGATTCAACCACAGGCCTCAGACATGGCAAAGGCCTGGTGAATTTTGGGACTTTTTTTTTTTTTTTTAAGATTTTTTAGCCATTATACCATGTCACAGAGGCTTTGGGGTGCCAAAATATTTGTGAAAGACGAGTTGCATTTCCATTTGTACCATTTTGGGAGACATGTGACACCCTGATCATTTAATTATTTATGAGGTGGTATGAATAAAACACACAATTTAGCAGCTGTTTTTTTATAATTTTTTTGTACGTCATTTACTATACGTCACATATGACATGTTATCGTTATTCGTCAGGTCGATATATCCATTTTATATAGCTTTTGTTATAGTTTATGGCATTTATATTATAAACTAGAAAATGTACCCGGCGCTGCCCGGGTATAAAGTGTCAGTGTGTATAGGGGGTCCTGTATACCTGTAGTATAGAGTTGGTGGAGGTGCTGTATACCTGTAGTATAGAGTTGGTGGAGGTCTTGTATACCTCAAGTATATAGTTCGGGGGTCCTGTATACCTGTAGTGTATAGTTTGAGGGTCCTGTGTACCTGTAGTATATAGTTGGTGGAGTTCCTGTATACCTGTAGTGTATAGTTTTGGGGTCCTGAATACCTGTAGTGTATAGTTTGGGGTTCTGTATACCTGTAGTATAGAGTTGGTGGAGGTGCTGTGGCAGTGTTATCCAGTCACAGTATGGTGGTATTAGTCAGGTCTGGTGTGGCAGTGTTATCCAGTCACAGTATGGCGGTATTGGTTAGGTCTGGTATGGCAGTGTTATCCAGTCACAGTGTGGCGGTATTGGTCAGGTGTGGTATGGTGGTGTTATCCAGTCACAGTATGGTGGTATTGGTCAGGTCTGGTATGGCAGTGTTATCCAGTCACAGTGTGGCGGTATTGGTCAGGTGTGGTATGGCTGTGTTATCTAGTCACAGTATGGTGGTATTGATCAGGTCTGGTATGGCAGTGTTATCCAGTCACAGTATGGTGGTATTGGGCAGGTCTGGTATGGCAGTGTTATCCAGTCACAGTATGGTGGTATTGGTCAGGTGTGGTATGGCAGTGTTATCCAGTCACAGTATGGTGGTATTGGTCAGGTCTGGTATGGCAGATTCATCCAGTCACAGTATGGTGGTATTGGTAAGGTCTGGTATAGCGGTGTTATCTAGTCACAGTATGGCGGTATTGGTAAGGTCTGGTATGGTGGTGTTATCCAGTAACAGTATGGTGGTATTGGTAAGGTTTGGTATGGCAGATTCATCCAGTCACAGTATGGCGGTATTGGTCAGGTCTGGTATGGCGGTGTTATCCAGTCACAGTGTGTCGGTATTGGTCAGGTCTGGTATGGCGGTGTTATCCAGTCACAGTATGGCGGTATTAGTCAGGTCTGGTGTGGTGGTGTTATCCAGTCACAGTATGTCGGTATTGGTCAGGTCTGGTATGGCGGTGTTATCAAGTCACAGTATGGTGGTATTGGTCATGTCTGGTATAGCAGTGTTATCCAGCCACAGTGTGACCGTATTGGTCAGGTGTGGTATGGCAGTGTTATCCAGTCACAGTGTGGCCGTATTGGTCAGGTCTGGTATGGCAGTGTTATCCAGTCACAGTGTGGTGGTATTGGTCAGGTCTGGTATGGCAGATTCATCCAGTCACAGTATGGCAGTATTGGTAAGGTCTGGTATAGCGGTGTTATCTAGTCACAGTATGGCGGTATTGGTAAGGTCTGGTATGGTGGTGTTATCCAGTAACAGTATGGTGGTATTGGTAAGGTCTGGTATGGCAGATTCATCCAGTAACAGTATGGCGGTAGCGGTAAGGTCTGGTATAGCGGTGTTATCCAGTCACAGTATGGCAGTATTGGTCAGGTCTGGTATGACGGTGTTATCCAGTCACAGTGTGTCGGTATTGGTCAGGTCTGGTATGGCGGTGTTATCCAGTCACAGTATGGCGGTATTGGTCAGGTCTGGAGTGGTGGTGTTATCCAGTCACAGTATGGCAGTATTGGTCAGGTCTGGTGGTGTTATCAAGTCACAGTATGGTGGTATTGGTCAGGTCTGGTATAGCAGTGTTATCCAGCCACAGTGTGGCCGTATTGGTCAGTTGTGGTATGGCAGTGTTATGCCGTCAGTGTGGCGGTATTGGTCAGGTCTGGTATGGCAGTGTTATCCAGTCACAGTGTGGTGGTATTGGTCAGGTCTAATATGGCAGTGTTATCCAGTCACAGTGTGGTGGTATTGGTCAGGTCTGGTGTGGCAATGTTATCCATTCACAGTATGGCGGTATTGGTTATGTCTGGTATGGCAGTGTTATCCAGTCACAGTGTGGCGGTATTGGTCAGATCTGGTGTGGCGGTGTCATTTGGTATGACGGTGTTATCCAGTCACAGTATGGTGGTATTGGTCAGGTCTGGCAGTGTTATCCAGTCACAGTATGGTGGTATTGGTCAGGTCTGGTGTGGCGGTGTTATCCAGTCACAGTATGGCGGTATTGGTCAGGTCTGATATGACAGTGTTATCCAGTCACAGTAAGGCGGTATTGGTCAGGTCTGGTGTAGCAGTGTTATCCAGTCACAGCATGGTGGTATTGGTCAGGTCTGGTATGGAGGTGTTATCCAGTCACAGTATGGTGGTATTGGTCAGGTCTGGTATGGCAGTGTTATCCACTCACAGTATGGTAGTATTGGTCAGGTCTGGTGTGGCGGTGTTATCCAGTCACAGTATGGCGGTATTGGTCAGGTCTGATATGACAGTGTTACCCAGTCACAGTAAGGCGGTATTGGTCAGGTCTGGTGTGGCAGCGTTTTTCAGTCACAGCATGGTGGTATTGGTCAGGTCTGGTATGGAGGTGTTATCCAGTCACAGTATGGTGGTATTGGTCAGGTCTGGTATGGCAGTGTTATCCACTCATAGTATGGTGATATTGGTCAGGTCTGGTATGGCAGTGTTATCCACTCACAGTGTGGCGGTATTGGTCAGGTCTGGTGTGGCGGTGTTATTTGGTATGGTATGACGGTGTTATCCAGTCACAGTATGGTGGTATTGGTCGGGTCTGGTATGGCAGTGTTATCCAGTTACAGTATGGTGGTATTGGTCAGGTCTGGTGTGGCGGTGTTATCCAGTCACAGTATGGCGGTATTGGTCAGGTCTGATATGACAGTGTTATTCAGTCACAGTAAGGCGGTATTGGTCAGGTCTGGTGTGGCAGTGTTATCGAGTCACAGTGTGGCGGTATTGGTCAGGTCTGGTATGGAGGTGTTACCCAGTCACAGTATGGTGGAATTGGTCAGGTCTGGTATGGCGTTGTTATGCAGTCACAGTATGGTGGTATTGGTCAGGTCTGGTGTGGCGGTGTTATCTTGTCACAGTATGGTGGTATTGGTCAGGTCTGGTATTTTGGTGTTACCCAGTCACAGTATGGCAGTATTGGTCAGGTCTGGTATGGCGGTGTTATCCAGTCACAGTATGGCGGTATTGGTCAGGTCTGGTGTGGCGGTGTTAAATGTGATGTCTGGAGCTATTACCTACCAATCCTGATGCTAATTAGTGAGTGAGGATGGGGTGTCCTCAGGTTTAGCATTTAGGGCAGCAGCAGCTGGTAATACTGCCCTGTATACATGTACTGTATAGTAGGAGTAGGGGGTCCTGTATACATGTACTGTATAGATGGAGTAGGGGGTCCTGTATACCTGTACTGTATAGATGGAGTAGGGGGTCCTGTATACATGTACTGTATAGACGGAGTAGGGGGTCCTGTATACATGTACTGTATAGATGGAGTAGGAGGTCCTGTATACATGTAATGTATAGATGGAGTAGGGGGTCCTGTATACATGTACTGTATAGATGGAGTAGGGGGTCCTGTATACATGTACTGTACAGATGGAGTAGGGGGTCCTGTATACATGTACTGTATAGATGGAGTAGGGGGCCCTGTATACATGTACTGTATAGATGGAGTAGGGGGTCTACCACTTATTTCTGTGGATCTATTGTGAGGCAGCTTCCCTAGCAAACACAACTTCCTGTGAAAATGAAAGTAGTAATCCTATTGGTTGCTAAGGCTCTCAACTGCCGTTTTCTTTGGGCAGCTGTAGCTAATTATGTGTGTGCAGTGTGCAGACTTTCCAATTCATCTCTATGGGGCGCCGCTCTTCCCCCACCCCCTTCTCTCCTGTACATCTGGCGGGGTCGGGACCTTCGCTAAAACCTTCCTGGGCATCCAATGTACCTGTGTGCCAAATTTGGGGTCAAACGTTTCAGGCGTTTGGAAGTCCATATGGGACAGACAGACAGACAGACAGACAGAAGGACAGACAGACAGACTTTCATTTTTATGATATAGATACTGTTTGTGTCTTGCATATTGTAAGAGCAGTAATATTTTTTTTTTCGCCAATGGAGTCATGCGAGGGCTTTTTTTTTTTGCGGCATAAGCTGACATTTTTAGCGGTACACCATTTGGGTACATGTGACGTTTTGATGGCTTTTTCTATATTTTTTAGGGGGCGGGATTAACAAAAAAAAATCATTTTGGTTAGTTGTTTTTTTTTTTGTTTTGTTACGGCATTAATCGGGCGTGATAGTTAATGTAACAGGGTAATAGACGTGTTTATTATGGACGTGGCGATACCAAATATGTGTATTTTATTCATAGGGTATCATTTATAAACGGGAGTGGTGTATATTTATTTATTTATTTAAATTATTTGTTTATTTATTTATGTATGTAATTTTATGTGTTTTTTCACTTTCACTTTTGCAGGTGTATCTATAATACATTACAGCACATGATCTGTGCTGTAATGTATTATAGAGTGAATGAGCTGACAGTGTTATGACAGCTCATTCAAACAATCAGACCCCTGCCTCAGTGCAGGGGCCTGATCGTTATAATCCATAGCAGCCCAAACGCATTAAGCAGTTTCTGGGTTGCTATGGTAAACCCCTGCAGCTGCGCAATGCTGTGGTTCCACTGACCACGGTGTCTATGGGGTTAACTTCTCTCCGGGCAGGGGCAGCACAGCCTCCTCCTGTGTGACACAGCCTCCTCCTGCTACCCAATCGCTGCTAGGGACAGCGGTGGGAGGCAGGGACAGCATGACGTTCTTGGGTTTCTGCAAATGTTGACAGTTACTGAAAAACATTCTGAATCCTCTCCGCAGTTGCGGGTCTGTAATTACAGACAGGGTTACTGATGTGTGAATGGGACTTAAGGATGCATCATACATACAGGATCTTCTGCAGAATTGCAGATATCAATATAATAATTGTATGCATAAAAAATTTAAAAAGTAAGAAAATGCCTGTAGAATTTTTCTTGAGGGACCCACAAGTGTCCCTTTTTGGCCATCCAGAAAGTTGGGAGGTATACTTTCTCCAACAAAAAACATATTGTATGTCATAAAACTAAAAACCTAGCATGTTTGGACAGTAAAGTCAAAACTTTGGCTATCCAGGCATGATGGGAATTGTAGTTTTACAACTGCTGGAGGGCGGGGGAAAGATCCCCATCCCTTGAGCAATAGAGCTCAGTGCACCTTTGTTAGTAACCATGTGCAAGGCTGGCAATACTTTCCACCATTCTAGCACAGTTTGCATGTTAGGGCAGGATGATTCCTCCCTGCATAAAAATGCCATACAGGAGCATGGTAGACAGAGAGGCTACATAGCAGCCACATCACAAAGATGATGAATGGAAACCCTGGATAGTGATGAATGGATAACCCTGGGACACTGATACCAGCCTGAACACCAGCAAGACTGGTGAAATTACCCATTTCACTTCTCTACATGACAGTACAGTGGACATCACCACTATACTCTCTATGTGTATTTATTTGGAACTGACATTGATTCAGCACAGTCTGTATGATAACCACTGGGTGTGCACAGGCACACCTTAATGACCACCGATACACCTTTTTACGGTGCTAATGATCTACGGTGCTAATGGGTCTCCATGGCAGCCAAAGGCCTTGTAAAAAAAAAAACTTGGCCTGCCATGGATATCTGAATACCTGGTTGCGTCTGCAGCATAGCCCAGTACAGTATATGTCACTGCATTGCTGAAAGGCTCTATATACTGCAATAGATGAAAAAATAAATATTTCTATCATGAAATAATTTATCATAGAACTCTATCATGAAATGTTACTTTTAACACTCATTTTATGTATACAGTATGTGTGATTGACGTTGATTTATTTCAGAGTGCTGTTTTTTACTCTGTGAAATCATTTAAAGGAAAAAGAAGCTTCTAAGAAGTTTGATTAAATGTAAATTTTATGTGGGAGGAAGGAAAAAATAATAGAGCCTTGTAGGTTTTTGTGTACTTACCAAGCATTTTATGTATGGTCTGTGTGTTTGCTTGCCTTCATCTCATTACCTAGTCTCCTAATTTACGTGTATAGCATCTCTGAAAACAGTAGATTAATGAGTTATCGGCTTTACTTTGAAATCAGGGAGTTAATAAAGTGAGTCAATTATAAAACAAAGACAAGCATCACCAGCTCTTCCTTCCATATGTAAGGTACATTACAATTACAATATCACACATCAATAGTTAATAAGCCCCACAGCCTAATTCTACACTAATTGTATGGTTATCAAAAAATGACTTTTGGAACTATTTACTTTCTAGCATATGACAAGTCTGTACATTTAAAGGGGTTATCCAGCGCTACAAAAACATGGCCACTTTCTTTCAGCTATAACACAATACTTGTCTCCTGTTCAGGTGCAGTTTGCAATTAAGCTCCATTCACTTCAATGGAACTGAGTCGCAAAACCCCATCCAAGCTGGAGACAAAAGTGGGGCTGTCTCTGGAAGAAAGTGGCCATGTTTTTGTAGCACTGGATAACCCCTTTAAACAGTGCATCTAAATGCAAAATACAGTGAGAGGAATTTGTCATTGTGGCAGTACTGTTGGGACTGATCACACATCTGAAGACAATGGGGACAATGCATACCTAGAAGGAATGGTGTGGATGCAGAAAATGCCCTCTGAAGGGCCCTGACCACTGTCCACAGACAGCTATAAGGAACTGGGGGGGGGGGTAGTCAACCTCCCACACTTTGGTGTATGAGACTGTGAGATGAGAGGGGTTGTTCTTGTAGCTTATGCATGAGAATCCAAAAGAAGATGAGCTGACCTTAGTTTTGAAAGCAGCTGTTACCCCCAAATGGGGAAAAGGTGAGACACAAAATCCTTTTCCTTCATTGCAAGAGGGGTATGTGAGTCCTACACTGCCTGAAGTTCTGGAAGAAGCTATGTCCCCTAAATTAGTGAGACACAAAATCCTTTTCCTTCATTGCAAGTGGGGTATGCGAGTCCTACAGTGCCTGAAGATTGGAAAGGCAAGCCTGAGAAGGAGGAGCAGACCTTAGTTATGGAAGAAGCTATGACCCCTAAAATGGTGAGACACAAAATCCTTTTCTTTCATGTCCGAGGGACTGTGAGCCCTATCATGCCTGAAGGATTGGAGCTGTAAGCCTGTGAAGACCTTAGCTTTGGTAAAAGTGGTGACTTCCTGAATGGTGAGACACAAAATCCTTTGGTGGGGAAGGAGAAGGACTGCCTAAGGTGAAACCTTGTGATGAAGGACAAGACTGTTATCCAAAGAACTGCTGTGACATCCAGTATGGTGGGACCACAGACTCTTCTTTTGTTGTACTCTTGGTCCACTTGGACTTCTCTCTTTCATTTGGAATTCTGCTGAATGGACAATGAACTGGAACCCATGGAGGCCCCATAGCCACCTAACTTATTATAAGTGGGAGGGGTTGTGACAATGAGATATTAATAAATATTGGACACAAGAGATGAGCAAACCAAACTTCCTGAACCAAGATTTGTTATGACCCTTCAGAGTAAACAAGATTTTATTTATGGTAAAGAGACTCTTTGATTCTTTGTTCTGCACCAACACAGTATACACACACTCCTTGGGACATTTCCCCTTTCTGTAGGTGGCAGTGCCAATAGTCCGGGCGGGTCATTGCTCCACTCCGGACCACTGTGATAACAACCCAAGGGACCCCTTAGCAGCCCGGCAGGTCACTGACCACAGGGGAACAAGGTGTAAACGGCCCTCTAAAATAAAAGCAGGTGTGCCACCATACCTATGTGCTCAACCGGCACCGACACTTAACACCCTAGGGTCAGGCTACATCTCGCCCAACCACCATATAGCTGGCATCACACTTCACCACCTAGCAATTGACCAGCCAATCCACCTCCATACTAATGCGGGGGTGGCACACCACACTTCCTCTGGTAAATTCTACACTTTGTGGCCAAGCACATTAAAATAACTTTGTATATATAAAGTATTCTATTAGAGCAGGGATGGGGAATAGTGATGAGCGAATAGTATTCGATCAAATAGCTATTTGATTGAATAGTATGCTATTTGTGCTATTCAATTGCGTTTAAATATTAGAACAAAAACACAGTAAAAATTCGATTGCGACATGGGGGGGAGGGACAGGCACTAGGAATAGGCAGGAGTTAAAAAAAAAAAACGCTAACTGTGATTGACTGGCTAAACTATGTCACCTCCTGACTATAAGAATAGTGATTTCAGATTCGTGTCACTTGCTGGTTGGAGCTAGAGAGGGACAGACTGTACACCAGGGAGAGAAAGCTTTTAGGGGAAGTTAGGTAGGAAGAGACCCACAAAATCCCTTGTTAGGGCTAAAAGTATAAAAACCAGAGATTTAGAAGCTGTTGTGAGACAGGCAGTGTGTGATAATAGCTGTTATCTTGCTACTACTGATTTACGCAGTCTGCGTCCTGTAAAGGCGTTGAAGAGCCCTTTAATTTTATTGTTGTAAAAAATAAATAAATATATATATATATAGCTGTTATGGGGCTGTATACTGTGAGAGTGGGATAATACCTGTTATCTTGCTACTACAGAATTGTAGTTATCGTTAATTTTCGTTATTACGTATTTTACACCGCACCTGACCTGATACATACACAAAACATACTGCTAGATCAAAACGTACGCTTTAGAGATGAGCGAAATAATATCGGGGGCTATTTTAATCGAATTTCGAATTTTCGAATATTTCACTATTCGCTCATCTCTAATGCCTCTAATGCTTCGCTTTGGCTGTCCAGGTATAATGGGAATTGTAGTTTTGCAACAGCTGGAGGGCCAAAGGTTCCCCATCCCTGTATTAGAGAATTCCAAAAACATAGCATGGGTATAAGTAGTTACAGCAAGCACCATGAAGAATCAGTCTATGTGCAAACGTAAACAGTCCTTTTAACATTACTACTGACACCTTTTTTTCAGAATTATGTTATTTGCTATACCAGTAGCCTGATTCTGGCCATGTATGTTGATGATAAATTATTGTTGTTGTTGTTGTTGTTAAATTAGGGGGGAGGGGCCGAGGGAGATGAGTGAGCAGGTAGAAGAGACATGAAGGTCAGCTGTTTGTAGACTGTCTGGGCACCTAAAACGCTGGATTTAAAGGTCAGAAAGGTCAGTGCTTATCTAGGAACTTGCTGAGAAAAGATTGCAGGTTGTTGAGCTGTGCAGGACTGCTCCATGCTCACTCACTCCTCTCAACCCCCCCTCTCTCCATTGAGCATAATGGACACAGAAATCCTGCTTCTTCTGAAGTACGAGGGGAGCTAGGAAAACAGCTTTTTCAGTACAAAAGGAAACTCTTTTGGTAAATAAAACCTATTACATAGTTTCTTATAATCACTTGTACTACTGTATAGATATTTATTGTTTTGAGAAAAATTACCCTGAAATGACAGTTACACTTTGAAAACCTATTCACTTTTACATTTATATGTGTCTAAAAAAACATGCACATATATTTGAATATAATGGGTTGTCATTCATCTAGGAACCATGTTTTCACTATAAATTCCAATAAGCACATTTCTTTCATTATAAAGTTGCATGGTTCCTTATTAATCTTACAAATACACAAACATGTCATATTATTTTAAAACTGTCTGCTATTATAGAGTTAAAGCAAGCTACCTGTCTCGGAGATTGTAAGGCTGCAAGCAAGACTGAAAGAATGTTTGTTGTCCTGAGATGACTCTGCAACTATGGGAACAACAGCTACAAGGCTTGTACGGGATGTCATGTGCCTCCGAACAGTATCTTTTGGGTGTGGAAATGATTAAGCTGTTCTCCCCTAGAAACAAAGCTTCAATAGGAGAAAAGCTCCATACATATGCCACATGATGGAACATACCACATAAGAACATATAAGCTCAGTATCCGTCTGTGGGAAATTAAAGATCTACAGAGGTACGATTAAAGGACAACTCCAACTCCCCCCCCCTTTAACTAATAAACATTACAAAATGGAGCTGTTACTACCCCCGTTACTACTTACACATTTACTGTCAACCCCCTTCTCTTCTCCCGCTGCCATTTTGTGACTATTTCATCACAAGCGGGTGGCGGGCCTGGTCTTCCTCTTCTTCAGCTTCTTACTTTAGAATGAATGGGAACGAAAAGGCTGCTGGTTCGCTGATTGGCTGAGCAAGCTGGAAGCCATGTGATACAATCCAGCCAACGAAAAGGCTGCCAGTGCGCATGCCATGCCATGGGAACCCGGAAGTAAAGAAGATCTGAAGACGCAGATGGGGTTGACAGGGACCGCTGCCGGCGGGATTTTCGAATGACGATCGACTCAGGAGGGATGGTGAGTATAGGATCTGTGTCTGTTTGTGTTTTTTTTTTCCCCCTGACGCCGGAGTTGTCCTTTAAGCTCCATGTACTTTAATGAATGAATTAATTTATATTGATATATTCAAAATGTTTACAGTGAATATATAGCAAAATATTTTATAAGGAAATTTTTAAATAATAAACAGTGGCCAGACAGAGGGAGGAGAACACTGAACAAAATGCCCTTTACATTCACAGTATGAGCCACTCCACATGGCATTATTTTCAACGCATAAAGCTTAACTAAACTTCATACTATAAGAAAAAAAAGGGTGCAAAACTAAAAAATAAGAAAAAAGGGGTGTGTGTGTGGGGGGGTCACAATTGTTTTATAATGTATCATAAACCAACCTCAATACATTTTATGACTTAAAGAAAGAAAGAAAAAAAATTCTTTCAAATCCTCTGGTGTCAGAAAGTTATATAGATTTGTAATTTATTTCTATTTAAAAATCTCAAGGTCTTCAGTACCTATCAGCTGCTGTATGTCCTGCATGAAGTGATGTATTCTTTCCAGTCTGATGCAGTGCTCTGAGTTGCTACCTCTGTCCATGACAGGAACTGGCAGCAGAAAGCACTGTGTTAAGGTGGGTTCGTACTGAGGAATTCTGGCGGATAATATCTGCGGAATTCCGCTTTCTGTCCGCGCACGGTCGCACGCCTTTCCGCCGGCTCCATAGACACCATGTCACTTTTTTCTGCAGATAGCGGAATACGCCGGCCCATAGAATGGTGTCTATGAAGCCGGCGGAAAGGAGCGCGGCCGTGCTCGCGGACAGACAGCGGAATTCCGCTGAGTTTATCCGCGAGAATTCCTCAGTATGAACCCACCCCTAAGACTGGAAAGAATACACTACTTCCTTCGGGACATACAGCAGCTGATAAGTACTGGAAGACTTTAGATTTTTAAACAGAAGTAATTAAGAAATCTATATAACTTTCTAAAACCAGTTGATTTGAAAGAAAGAAAAAATCCCTGGAGTATCCGAAAATGGTATCAGAAAATTGTATTTAAATAAAACTCCCCCCCCCCCAAGAATATACAACTTACTATCACTAATAGTACTAGCTTCAGTGGCTTTTCTATAATTCCATAAATAAAAAAAAATAGAACTACAAAGTGTGTATTGTCCCCAGCTCTCTCCTCCATGACAGCACATCATCCTCTGATGTCACAGGATGCTTGGGTGGATCTTATCTTTCACCGCCCTGAGGGATTTACCATCTATGACCAGCTCCCAGCATACATCCAATATCTGAGCAGACAAGGAGCAAAATCCCCCCCCCCTTTCCCTTTATACAAATAAAACATGTAAAACAAATTACATTTTGTGAACAGTTATTATTTCAATGCAATGCAACCCCTGCAGTAAAGAACGGATGCTGATTCCATTACAATCAGCTTCCCATCTTTGCTTAAATATTACATTGTGTGAACATAGCCATACACAGGAATCAGATTTGCGAGTGCACTCAGCAGCAACAGCTTCGTTTTGTGCTTACTAGGAAGCTAAACGCCATGGCCGAGCGATGAAGTACAGGGAGGGGTCACTTTGTGACCCTTCTCAGTTCCCCCTCAGAAATGCCATGATGTACCAGGTACATTATGGGTGGTTAAGGAGTTAAACCACTCTGTGATTTAACCCTTTAACGAGAGAGACAATTTTCATGTTTGCTCTTTCATTTTCTCCTCATGTTTAAAAGGCCATAGCACATGTATTTTTTCACCTACAGACCCACACGAGCTGTTATTTTTTGTGACACCAATTATACTGTGCATTGACTTACTTAATTTTTCCATAAAATATGCTGCACAACCGGGAAAAAATAATTTGTGCAGTGAAATTGGAAAAAAGGGGTTTTGTGTTGACACCTTTTGCCTTATGGTAAAACTAACCTGTTATTTATGTTCCTCAACTCAGTACGATTACAATGTTATGCAGCTTGTATAACTTTTATGTTATTGGAAGGCTTTTAAATTCTTCAAATCGCTCTATTCCCAGGCTTATAACGCTTTTATTTGTTGGTCTATGGGGCTGTGTGAGGTGTCATTTTTTGCACCATGATCTGTACTTTTTATTGGTACCTTGCCTGCGTATATGCGACTTTTTGATCACGTTTTATTACACTGTTCCTAGATCTGATGTGATGGGCAATTTTGCACTGGTGAGATCAGGAATGTGATAATTTCATAATTCAGGCAAATATGCACTCGTCGATGCCAAATATGTTTGTTTATTTATTTATTCATTTTTATTTATAGAATAGGAAAAGGGGGCTGATTTAGACTTTTATTAGGGAAGGGGATTTTTTATTGCTAAAAAAAAAACACACTTTTTTTTCCCCCCTTCTTACTTTTACTTTTAGTCCCCCTGGGGGACTTTTATTATTACTGCACTGATGTCTCATAGAGATTAGTGTAGTATACTTACAATACACTGATCCATAAGATCAGTGATAGATTGCTTAGGCTGCTGCAGAAGCAATCTATTACTGAGCCGGGATCAGCGCCATTCAGATGCTGAGGCCTGGCCGGGTAGGAAGAAGGGAGTGCCCCTCTGAAATCAAATTGCAGGGGAGCGATCTCCCCCATTAGACCTCAGGGATGGGGCTGTAACAGCTAGTTAGTTGCAGCTGTCAGCTTTGACAGCTGCATCTAACTAGCTAATTAGCCAGACACAGTTCTTGTCCGCAGAAGCTAATACATGTGGTCCCTGGCGGTACATAACAGCTGGGTGCAGAGTGCTGTGGAGAGGGCCGGCAGCGTGAGCCCTCTGCTTCCCCTAACGGCGGCATGACAAGTATACTTTTCATGCAGCATAAGGCTGGGTTCACACTACGTATATTTCAGTCAGTATTGTGGTCCTCATATTACAACCAAAACCAGGAGTGGATTAAATACACAGAAACTCAGAAATTGAGTGGATAACCGCCATATAACAATAAATAACTGCCATTATTTCAATACAACAGCCATTGTTTTAAAATAACAGCAAATATTTGCCATTAAATGGCGGCCATCCACTCAATTTCAACATTGTGTGAACAGTGTTTTCAATCCACTCCTGGTTTTGGTTGCAATATGAGGACCACAATAACGACTGAAATATACGTAGTGTGAACCCAGCCTAAGGCTATGTTCACACTACGTAAGTCTCCGGACGTAGCGCGTTCCGTGAATAAGCGGCCGGAGATTTACGTAGTTTGCGTACAATGGAAAGTATACGATGTACGACTGCACAGTTCACACTACGTACGAACTTACGCCCGGATCGTACGCGGCGCCGTAAAAAATGAACCAGACCATTGTTTGAGGACGAAAATGCCGTAACTTATGCCCGTAGCGGCAATTTCTTCATTTTTCCACTTTTCTTTGCCGATCCAAAAGGTTCTGTGGGGTGTCCGGGGCTTGGCGAAGATTTCCAAGTAAAAGACCGCTGTCAGACCGCTACGTAGGGCGCTCTAAAGCGTAAGTAGACTACGGGCGTAAGTTCGTGGTCCGTACGTAGCCGGACGCAACTTGGGTAAATTCCCGGCCGGCGAAAATATGCGGCCGGACATATACGTAGTGTGAACATAGCCTTAGGCTGTGTTCACACTACATATATTTCAGTCAGTATATGTACTGTATATTTCAGTCAGTATATTTCAGTCAGTATTGCAACCAAAACCAGGAGTGGATTAAAAACACAGAAAGGATCTGTTCACACAATATTGAAATTGAGTGGATGGCCGCCATTTAATGGCAAATATTTGCTGTTATTTTAGAACAACGGCTGTTATATTGAAATAATGGCAGTTATTTACTGTTATATGGCGGCCATCCACTCAATTTCAACATTGTGTGATCAGATCCTTTCTGTGTTTTTATTCCACTCCTGGTTTTGGTTGCAATACTGACTGAAATATACTGACTGAAATATACGTAGTGTGAACGCAGCCTATTATAAAGGTGTTAAACCTTGATCTTTTCTCTAAATTTGCCATTTATACAAGCTGCCACCACTTGTGAAGTGTGGTGAATGAAATATGAAATAGTCCTGAGGTGAACTGCTTTTATGACTGGTTATGACATACCCACAATGCTTTTTAGTCATTCACACTTTTACATCAGAGATTGTGATGAGCCGATTTGACATTTATATGTTTATCTAATATACTGTATGTATTACTAGCACAGAGGTAATTTTGAGCGAGGTTTAATTAAACAACATTGCAATCAGTCTTTTTTTAACACATACTTTCTACAGTGGACTCACTTCAAATGTGAAATACATATTATAATACAATCATGCACTTTCTTTTACTATATTCTTCTTCAAGGTTTCTTGCACTTTTATTTTATGTTTCAGCCTTTGGTGAAGTATTATTTATTTAAAAAGGAATTATAATTGTATCATTCCCTCAGTCTTTTTGTGCGTCCTTCAAATCTGTTAAATTATAAAACAAAACCGCTAAGAAGCACAATGTTGTAATTAAACGTCATAGTTGTCAAGAAACAAGGTTATGAAAGTTATCTGTTAAGATGAAATAAAATGTTTTTCTGCCTCTTTTGTGATAGGCTTAAACTGCTTATTTTATAGCAGAATTATAACAGTCTTTATATGCTGATGTTTGAATGATAAAAGTCTTTTTTATAGGGATTATAATATTGGAGAAAACTACCTATTAATGTTTTATATGGTGTTTATTTTTCTTTCTAATTTTCCATGATACATGTAGATGTAGAGTCCTTTTAAACAGGCCCGACAGATCTGAGTTGATTTTAAGGGCCTTTTACATGACTACAAAACTGTGCAGTCCTTACATTACATAATTATATTACATTATATTATATTACTTTTTACATTACTTTTAGGTCTGTACATGTCTTTTACACAGGGCAATATTTGGCCTGTTTGGTCAATGATCACCCTGTGTAAAAGGTCCTTAAAGGGGTTATCCAGTGCTACAAAAACATGGCCACTTTCTTTCAGAGACAAAACAACTTTTGTCTCCAGTTCAGGTGCGGTTTGCAATTAAGCTCCATTCACTTCAATGGAACTAAGCAGCAAAACCCCACCAAAGCTGAAGACAAGAGTGGGGCTGTCTCTGGAAGAAAGTGGCCTTGTTTTTGTAGTGCTGGATAACCCCTTTAAGCCTCACAATAAACTAAAGGCCTCCGCACACTTTATACTCAACTTACCTGAACCGACTGCTGTCTTCAGCCATCCCTTCCCCATTATGAACACATGGATGTTCACATGCGTATGGAGACTATGGGAGCTGCATTGTTAGCAAGCAAGAAGTTAGGATTTGAGCCAAGTGTTCTGAAAGGTACAGGGAGAGAAATTAACACCTATTGTTCTGTACTTGAGGTGCTCATTTTGATCTTTGCTATGGGGCTCATATGTCACAGCTCACTTATCTCATTTATTGTGATAAGGTTTAATCACATTCAACCAATAATCCTCTGTTCATTCAGAAGAAGGCAAAAAACGTTATAAGGGATAGCAGAGGTTAATTGCCTCATCACAGGGAGAAAAAATCCTTCTCCTCTCCAAATGTGGCAACAATAAATCTCTGGATCAACATCCTATCACTAAAATCTGGTTCCCATAACTTTTAATATTATGTTTAAAAAAAAAAAAAAAAAAGCATCCAGTTATCTCAACTATGACAACATTATGTGTCTCACTGCTCTTACAGTAGAGAATTTCCATCTGTCAATATAGACCTAGACATAGATAATGCCCCCTTGTCATAATTTAAGGCCTAGGTTTAAAAAGATCACTAGAAAATCACTGTACTGCCTGTTCATATATTTGTACATTACAATCATTTTGCCCCTAAGACGTCTATTTTTATTTATTTAATCTTCATACCCCAAGCTTGTTCACCTGTCTTTGTACTGTAACACACCCATTACCTTAATGACCTTGATCGCTCTCCTCTGCACCCTTTCCAGTTAAGCCATGTTCTTTTATATATGTGCCCAAAACTGTAACCAGTATTCCAAATGTGATTTATAAAGAGGCAAAACTATGTTCTCATCTTTAGCATCCATGCCTCTTCTGATGCATCCCATGATTTTATTAGCCTTAGTAACCGCTGCCTGGCATTGATCACTAAAGTTTACTGTCCTCCAATACCCCCAAGTCCTTTTCAGAAGCAGTTTTGCCCAGTGTTTTATTATTTGGCACATAACTGTACTTAATATTTCTATGGCCCAAGTGCATAACCTTACATTTTTCCACATTAAACTCCATTTACCATTTCTCTGCCCAAGCCTCTAGCTTCGCCAAATACCTCTGTACTATTATTTTATCCTTAATTTACCCAGTTTAGTGTCATCTGCACTTGGTAGTTTTAAAATAAAATTTAGTTGTTTTTCTGTCCCAACCTTGCTAGACATATAGGGGAACATTTACTATTGTTGTTCCCCTGGTGCACGCCAGGCAGAAGGCGCAGGTTTTCCCCTTCTCCCTGGCATAGGACTGCCATATCATCCACTTACCCGATGAACGGGTGGGGGGCACGGCAAGGCGGGGAGGAGGCACGACCTCCTCCCACACCTAATTTACCATGATTTACACTTGTTCAGAGAAATCTCAGGAGCAGGAAATTTCTGCTCAGGAGCAGGTCAGGCCAGATTCACTAAGAGGCATGCACCTCTTATTAAATTTGATGGGGCAATTGGGGGTGGGGCAAAATTTAAGACCGGCTTACAAGTAAGCTGGCCTTCATGAATGTCCCCCATAGTATATAGCACTCACTCACTATTGTTCCCTGTGATTAGCCATTATCTCTGTTTGTCCTTTCTAGGCATCCAAATGCCTAAACCATTTGACCCCAAATACATATACAGCACTAGCTCACATTGTCACAGTCTCTCATTTTTAGGTATCTAAACACTTGAACTATTTGAACTAAAATTTGGTGTGAAGGCCCACTGGGTGTTTGGGAAGGTTTTCAGAAAGGTCCTAACCTTGACAGGCATATACAGAATTACACAGGATTGTATTTAGAAGATGCATACAGAGTTGTTGAAGGGCCAAGATGAAGTCTATTGCACAGGTTGAATTGTTATCAAAGTGATCTGTGATGTTTTTAGTTTAGGCCATCAGACCACAGGATTTGCGTCAATCGTATGGGCATAAAAAAGCCCTCAATTATTCAATGTAATATTAAATCTTTGCCACAGTCCCCCATTATCCAAAGCTTTTAATTTGAATGTTTTGTTTTTTTTCTTTTGTTTGTTTTCCTTACATTTTTACTTGGAAGTAAGAGGTACAGTAACACACTTATATGTAGATTTATTTTTTTTTTACTTTATTTTTTTTCCATTTCTTAAAATCAGAAACACAAGTTGCATATTACAGTGGCATTGCAAGTCCATTCCAAGTGAGGTTGACATCCGCAAAAAATAAATAAATAAATACAAATAAATAGATTTCGAAGCCCATCTTACTACCACTATTTCTTCTGCCATTGCTCCCATATTCTCTTGTACAGTACAACCTCAAACCATTTTTGTACTGGCATAGTAGATTTTTTTTTAACTATGTACTTTAATAACTAATTGTTTCCAGCCTGTAACCTGAGGGGGGGGCTTGGTGTAATCCAGCTTCCAACGTGCATCCTAGTATTACACAAAGAGCACTATGTGGCAGAGATATATCCAGCCTATCACTAATTATCCTCTGCACTGTCCAATAATCCTGGCAATATCTACACTGCCAAGGCATGTGGATATAGTCAGCTTCTGGTTGTTCACATTTAGGACATCTATCATTGACCCAATATCTAAATTTATACAGAATGGTAGGTGAATAGTATAACCTACTGTTAATTTTGAACTGGATTATTTGATGATTTTTTTTATAGACCCCTTGGACGAGTTCTCTAGCACATTATCCCATTCTTCTTCAGTAATTACCCCTACCTCTTTTTCCCAAATGTGTTTTTTAATATTCATTGTCTCCCTTATTGTTACATTTACCAAACTATGGTATACTTTTCTTTGGTCTCCCATGTGCATTTATTCAAAATATTGAATATTTCGTGATCCTGTACAAAAAAAAAAATCCTTATTAACTGTGTGCCTTACCGCATTACTCAGTTAGCAATAAAAAAAAAATCAAAACCTCTTCCTAAAGGCCCTATTCCATAGGCCGACTGTGAGGAGAAAACGAGCGCTGTCAGCTGTTACTACACGCGGCAGCAGCAAGCAGGTGAGTACGGAAGGGGCTGCGGGGAGCTGCCCGGGTGATCGATAGGTCGTCCGGGCAGCCCATAGGGGATAGTGCCGGTCTGCTGTCGCCGCTCCTATTTCACAGAGACAGAGGCAGCAGATTCCTGCTATCACAGTCGTTTGTTTTTCAACATGGTTGAAAGACAAACGACTGCAACGATCAGCTGACATTAACAATGTCGGCTGATGATTACCTTTCATTCCACAGGACGATAATCGGCCATAATGGCCAAATGCGTCTGATAATCTCTTTGCGGAATAGGGCCTTAAGCCATATTCCTTCTGTAACAGTTTAAGCAAATTAAGTTGACCTTTTGTCAGGACTGGCAGGCGTAGACAAGACAAGAGACAGTGGGCCCTAGATCTGAAACCACCCACTGTCACCTGCCTACTTGCCTCGGTCGACCCTAAACGGTCACGGACAACCACGGAGTCGGTCCCTACACTGCGTAGGTGAATACACAAAACGTAGACAGACAAACAAAACACAATGGAGGATAGTCAACGAGCAGGGTCAAAACCAGACAACGCAGTACAAAATCAGAAGGAAAGCGGATAGTCAAATGTCAAGCAAGAGGTCAGAACACGGGCAGAGCAATAGCAAGGGGATTAGGACAGGGAACGCTGGGAAAGGAGCAGGGGAGCTGGGACTAGTAACAACTAATAGCCAGCAGGGAAATGAGGAGCTGACTGCTTTTTATCCTGGATCAGAGCTTAGATCCAGCAGCTGATTGGAGCAGCCCTGATCCCAGCACCAAGCTCAGCTGAACAGACCTAGCAGTGCAGTAACCCCTGCACTGCCAGAAGTCTAACAGGCAAGGCAGGTGTGGCTGAAAAGTAAAACACAGTTCAGACACAATTCATATGCAAACACAGACAGAAATTCAGCGCCTCCTCGGCCGCCCGGCACAGACCGAGGAGCGCAAAGTCACATTCCTAACACCTTTCTGAAATAATTGAGTAACTAACTTAATCCCGATCCCAAATATTTCCCCATGTCCAAATTTTGGATTATCCCAAAGTGTTTTGTGCTAGTCTGTATATAACATAACCTCCTTACCTTATTCCATGTGTTGGACCACTGCTTCCATTTTAAGATATTCTTTTTATGGTCTATTACCAGTGAATCTAACTCCAACAATTCCAATATTGATCCTGCATTCGTGTTGCTATATTCTAAGATGTTTCCCCGCCTTTTCCCCGCCAGTGAATTTGGATTCCTCAATTGTAAAAGTGTAATTGCGTAAAAGTAAAACCTGAAATCAGGTAGAGCTAAACCCCCATCGCTTAACACGGAGTGAAGGTTTTATAACGTGTCCTAGGTCTCTTATTCCGCCAGATTAACTTATTAATAATCACCTCCAGCTCCTTAAAATATCTGTCCGGGATTCAGACAGGGGACATGGCTAAATAATACGAAACTTGCGTATAGACTACCATTTTTACCAAGGCCACCCTGTCAGCCATAGAGAGTGGTAATTTAGCCCAAATATTCACTTTGTTTTTAACTTTAACTATTAAAGGCTTGATGTTAAAATCTACAGTACATATTTATTCGGGTCTTTGGTTATTTTAATCCCTAGGTTCTTGAAGGCTTGGTCCTCTGTCTTAAAACCAAAGTCTTTTCCCTCATCTTCCTGAGAGTTCAGATGAAATATAAAAGACTTCGCCCAGTTGATCTTAAACCCTGTCTACCCTCCAAAATAATTCAATTGCTCCATCACCTAAAGGCAATATTCCACGGAACGATTATCGGCCGCATTCGTTCATGTCGGCTGATCGTTGCAGTCGCTTGTTTTTCAACATGTTGAAAAACAAGCGACTGATAAAGCAACGATCTGCTGCCGTCACTCCGTTGAATAGGAGCATCGGCAGCAGACGCTGCTGTATCCTATGGGCTGCCCGGACGATCAGCGATCACCCGGGCAGCCCCCCCTGCAGCTCCCCGCCACCCCTCCCGCACTCACCCGCTCGATGCAGCGAGCAGGGAACGAGGAGCAAACGATCGCTGAGAGCGCTCGTTTGCTCCTCTAGACGGCCCGTGGAATAGGGCCATTAGGGACTCCTGTGTCTGGATCAAATAATAACACATCGTCAGCATATAAAACAGTTTTATCTCCCCTTCCTCCCATTCCAAATCCATTAATTAAGCTGTCACTTTTTACCAAGGTTGAGAGTGGTTCCACATACAGGGCGAAGAGGAAAGGTGACAATGGGCAGCCTTGCCGCATGCCCCTTGATAGTGTGCACTCTCTGGAAGCTTTCCCATTAATCCTCAACCTGGCAGTGGGCCTGGCATACAACATCTTAACCCATTTAACCCCTTGTCGCACCAGGGTGTTACTGTACGTCCTGGCGTGGCTAGGGGAGTTCAGGGGGGGGGGGGCCCGCAGCGACCCTGCTGTGAACCACCGCAATCCCGTGTGCTATATGCATTTAAATCAATAGGAAACTCAAACATTTAAAGGAGTTATCCAGCGAAAAGTCAGTGGGGGAGGCTGGGAAATTCCTTCTTGAGTACAGAAGGAGGCTTTTTTGGCTGATAAAACCTATTACAGAGTTTCTTAAAATCGATTATACTACTGATTTCTGCAATAAAAAAAAAATATGACAGTTACGCTTTAACCCTTTGAGGACCAGGCCCAAAATGACCCAGTGGACCGCGCAAATTTTGATCTTAGTGTTTCCGTTTTTCCCTCCTCCCCTTCTAAGAGCTCTAGCACTTTCAGTTTTTTATCTACAGGCCATGTAAGGGCTTATTTGTTACAGGAATAGTTGTACTTTGTAATGGCGTCATTCATTTTACCATAACATGTATGATGGAATTCCAAATATATTATTTATGAAGATATAAATTGGTGAAATCGCAAAAAAGAATGCAATATGGTAACGTTTGGGGGGTTCCTGTGTCTACGTTATGCACTATATGGTAACAGCGACATGATACAATTATTCTATAGGTCAGTCCGAACACAACCATATGCAGGTTACACAGATTCTCTAATGTTATATATGTATTTTTTAATGAAATCCTTTTTTTTGGCAATTAATTATAAATAAAATGGGACTATTGTGACGCTTATAACGGTTTTATTTTTTCACCTACGGGGCTGTATGGGGTGTCATTTTTTCCGCCATGATCTCTAGTTTTTATTAATACCATATTTGTGAAGATCGGACGTTTTGATCACTTTTTATTAATTTTTTTATATATATAATGTAACATAAAATCGGTAATCCGCGCACTTTTTCCCCTCTTTTCGTGTACGCCGTTTACCGTTCGCAATGACACTTGTTATATTTTAATAGATCGGACAATTACGCACGCTACGGTATATTATATGTTTATCTATTTATTTATTTTTATATGTTTTATTTATATAATAGGATAGGGGGGTGATTTCAACTTTTATTGGGGGAGGGGTTTTGGGGTAGTGTGTTAGTGTTTTTAACTTTTTTTTTTTTACACTTTTGAAGCCCCTTTGGGGGACTTTTACATACATTACTTGGATTTCTACACTGATGAATGCTATGCCATAGGCATAGCATTGATCAGTGTTATCGGCGCTCTGCTCATTGAGCCTGCCTGTGCAGGCTTAGAGTAGCAGAGCGCCGATCGGACCGCATGGAGGCAGGTAAGAGACCTCCAGCAGTCCGTTTTACCGATCGGGACCCCCGCAGTCACACTGCGGGGGTCCCGATCGGTAAGTGACAGGGGACTCCCCCTGTCACTTACACTTAAACGCCGCGGTCGCGCCGCGATCGCGGCGTTTAAGGGGTTAATGACACGCGGCAGCGCGATCGCTGCAGCGTGTCATTGCCGGTGAGGTCCCGGCTGCTCACTGCAGCCGGCCCCCACCTCCTATGAAGCGCGCTCCGGAGCGGGAATAACATAGCGGGAATAACACCCAGGGCGTACAGTTACGCCCTAGGTCGTCTGGGGACAGACTTCCATGGCGTAACTATACGCCCTGGGTCGTCTAAGGGTTAAGGAGCCAACTGCAACTTAAAACACAGATGAGATTCATCAAGCTGCATTATAGTAAAATTCTGTTTGTTGCCCACAAGAACCGGTAATCATTCAGCATTCATTTAACCAGAGCAGTGTGAGAACTGAAAGCTGAGCTGAAATTGGTTTCTATGGGTGACTAAGAGAATATAACTATAACACTATAAATCTCCTTCATAGACCAACTGGCATGTTGGCCCAGATTTTCAACCTGAATCCAAAATTGTCTGGTTTTGCCTATAACAACCAATAAAAATGCAATTGTGTTTATCCCCATCCTCTTAAAACACTTATGTCCTTTTTTCTCCCCTGCCCAGTTACTCTCCCTGCCCCTCTATGCAGCCCTGCAAGGTTGCCCTTTACTTCTGCTTTCTGCCCTACTTTTGCCACTTTCCCTTCCACTTTCCCCATCTTACCACTGAGATCTTTTCTCATTTTCTCAAAACCATAGCCTCTGTCAACATTGACTATGGCCATCTCACCAGTAATGAGTTGTAGAGGACTCCTTGGTTGTATAGGGCACACCTTAATGTTTTTTTTTTATTTGTTTTTTAGCAGGAGTGTATGTCTAATTTTCTTCTCGGGACAAACCTTTAGCCACTAAATGGATTTTCTTGCATTTTGTTTGTAAAGAATTACACAACTTACAATATTGCATAAAGGTGCCTTTGTGTAAAAAGTGTCAAGTGGCTTGTGACAATATGGCAGGTATTTACTTTCTGAAAATATATGTGTATGGGGGTATGATCTGGTTTTTTTTTTTTATTTGCTTGTTTTGTAATTTAGGTTTCATTTGTTAAGTGTTTAGGCATTTTCCTGGCAGCAAGAAATGAAAAATGATAGATGGTTATAAATCAATGTTATTTGTCTCATTTACATTCTAAATTCTATTAATTACTCTTCAGTGTCAGGGATACAAACAAAGATTAAATGATACCGAGACTGGTTTGGAATATTCAGTCCAAAGTGGGGACCAAGTCGTTATGAGCCTTCTAAGTTCTGATAGCATTGAAACTGATTGACATATTTTGTTGACGTGCAGTGTCAGTCTATAAAACGATTTTTTGTAATCTAGAGCAAATTTTTACTTGTTGTAATCCAGTGAGCAACTGCGGTACAAATACTCCAATAGGACTCTATAGGGGCCTTCACGTTTTGTGGAAATCAACTTAGCACTCCACAGAACCATCCACAATTGTGTTCTGCAATTCTGTGACTTCACCCTTTAAGCTCCTCCGGGCTGGTTGAGCCTAGTGACCTAGTGAGGCCTAGTGACATCATTTTTGCCATCCCCCTTCCCTTTTTTTTTTTTTGCAGATCCCCAAAATATGGAGCACGTTACGGATGCACTACGGATGATATTTTGTGGAGTGTGGAGAGAAAAATTCTGATCACAAATTTCATTCTGACGTGTGAATGTAGCCTCAGAGTTTTCGGTTAATTAATTACTAGTATACTCAATTTTGTATCACTTTTTCAGGAATATAATGTATTAGTTTGGATGTAGCGATTACTACTGTTCTAATATCACAAAATCTGGCATATGGCATTGATCATTATGTTAGTCATTAAAATAACTGCACTACCCAAAATTATTGATTACACATATTTTGCAAACATATGGCATCTTGAATAATACGGTAAATAGTAAATATAACCAACATGCAAGTGTTATTTTAATGAGTCCCCTCTGATTTGATTCTGCGACTTTGTTTCTTAGTAAGCTATTTAGTAAGTTGTATAAATTCTTTCTGCACCACATCATATCTTAATTTAAAAAGAATTTCCACATTATTAATATAATCAGTTTCACAGAAATTAAATATGATGCTAAACCACAAATACCAGGTCACCAGTAGACATCATAAAGTGGCAGCACCATCAGGGGCAATGTCTTAGACCTAGAAGGCCCTAGAACGGACACCTTGAAGTAGCAACACCAGCAGTTGCACTGAATAGACCCAGAGAGGCCTAGAACAGACACCTGGAAGTGGAAGTGGCAGCATTCGGGCTCTCTTCGACCTTGAGTGCCTAAAGCCTAGAACACAGACTTGGAGGTGGCAGCGAAAGCACTCGGACTCTCTTCAACCCTGAGGGGCATAGAACATAGACCTGGAGGTGGCAGTAGCTGTGCTCTGACTCTCTTAGACCCTGAGGGGTCTAGAACATAGACCTTAAGGTGGCAGTGCTCGCACTAAAAAAAACCTGGAAGTGGAAGTGGCAGCATTCAGCTCTCTAAGACCCTGAGTGCCTAAAGCCTAGAAAATAGACTCGGAGGTGGCAACGGAAGCACTCGGACTCTCTTCAACCCTGAGGGGCATAGAACATAGACCTGGAGGTGGCTGTGGCAGCGCTCGGACTTTCTTAGACCCTGAGGGCCTAGAACATAGACCTGGAGGTGGCAGCGGCAGCACTCTGACTCTCTTTAACCCTAAGGGGCCAAGAATAGATACCTGGAGGTGGCAGTAGCAGATTAAATTACTGTAATCCAACAGCTGAGCTAAATGGGCCATCCAACTGCCATATAAAAGTAAATGAACACCTAGTCAAAAAGGATAGACCGGAAAGCAACCACAAAAGCACATACCGTGTGATGGAGAAAGAAAAAGCCGAGATTGAAGAATGCTTTACAATGATTGTATCAAATAAAAGAGTAACAAATTTTACACCCTAAGGCTGGGTTCACACTACGTATATTTCAGTCAGTATTGTGGTCCTCATATTGCAACCAAAACCAGGAGTGGATTAAAAACACAGAAAGGATCTGTTCACACAATGTTGAAATTGAGTGGATGGCCGCCATTTAATGGCAAATATTTGCTGTTATTTTAGAACAACGGCTGTTGTATTGAAATAATGGCAGTTTTTTACTGTTATATGGCGGCCATCCACTCAATTTCAACATTGTGTGAACAGATCCTTTCTGTGTTTTTAATCCACTCCTGGTTTTGGTTGCAATATGAGGACCACAATACTGACTGAAATATACGTAGTGTGAACCCAGCCTAAAGTTGATGAAGATTTTCCCACTGTACTTTAACTTATTTACAAAAAACAATAATAATAATAATGGTGCAAATGATGTGTTAAAAAATCTTTCTGAATCTAGGCCTCTGAATCATTAAAGGGGTAGTGCGGCGCTAAAAAATTATTCACAGAATAACACACATTACAAAGTTATACAACTTTGTAATGTATGTTATGTCTGTAAATCGCCCCCTTCTCCGTATCCCACCACCCCCACCCGTGTACCCGGAAGTGTGTGGTGTATTATACATTACCTGATCCGTGTCGAGGCCGTCCGCCATCTTGTGCCAAACGTCATCTTCGGACGGACGGCCGCCGCCCCCCCCCTCCGCCGCGTCACAACTGTGCTCAGCCGCGATTGGCTTTTTCTTTCCCCATAGAATCTTAGGAATCCCAGATTAGCCACCATTTAGAAAAACTAAAATTAGAAACATACAACAAGAATTAAAAACACACATTATTTAAAATTGGTGCATTTGGTGCATTTTATAAAAATGAAGCAAAGCTACGTTGCTCATTTAAACCCTGGGGAGCCAAGCTACCTAATAGATATATCCACCGGCATTCCTTCTGAGCCAGAATCTTCTTTTGGTTCCCTCCTCTAATGCCGCCCACAACCTTCTCAATCCCCCTCACTTTAAAGGTCCTTGGGTCAGCATTATGATACAATCTAAAGTGACAAGGGATTGTTTTTAGTGAGTTAATATCCACACAGTCCTTTGCTGCCAAAATCCCTCTTACATGTTCCCTCACCCGGATTCTGAGTTCCCTTGAGGTGAGACCAATGTAAACCTTATTACATCCACATGTAGCATAATAAACAACATAGCGAGTGGAGCAGGAGATGTAGTCCCTGATCGTATATTGTTTTTGTCCATCTGCCGACACAAACACATTTGTTCGCTCGATATTTGGACATGCTCTGCACTCACCACATGGATAACACCCAATTCTTGGATTACCCCCTCCCAAAAAGGTGTTTGTAATCCTAGGACTGTAGTGGCTTCTCACAAGGAGGTCCTTTAGATTCTTCCCTCTGCGAGCTGTCATTAGAGGGGCTTCTGACACTTTTCTTGCCAAAATGAGATCAGTTTTTAAAATCACCCAGTGTTTACTCATGATTTTCCTCATAGTCTCCCATTTTTCGTTATAGTTAGAGATAAACCTAACCTGGTTCTCAGTCTGTCTATCTTTTTTTACATTTGTTTGTAACAATTGCTGTCTAGGTGTACACTTGGCTCTATTATAACCATATTCAATTTTCTTCCGTTTGTAACCTCTCTCTTGGAATCTCCTTCTCAGTTCCACACTCTGTTTTTCAAACTTTTCCTCGGATGAGCAAATCCGCCGCATCCTTAGAAATTGACCTGTTGGAACAGCCTTTATTGTGGATGGTGTATGGGCAGATGTTGCCTCAAAAAGGGCATTGACCGATGTCGATTTTCTGAAGACATCAGTCTCCAGTCTACCATCGTGTCCCTTTTCCAGCATAACATCAAGGAATTCCATCCTTTCAGTGCTAGATTTGAATGTCAATCTAATATTGAATTCATTTGAATTCAGCTCATTCATGAACTCCAGCAACTGAGACTCCGACCCCTGCCAAAAACATAAAACGTCATCAATATATCTCAGCCAGCACTGCACATGGGTCACGGCGCCCACCCCTCCGCATTGAAAAACCAACCTCTCCCAGTACCCCAGGAAGAGGTTGCCATACGAAGGGGCACACACCGCCCCCATGGCAGTGCCACGCTGCTGTAAGTAGAATTGGTCACGAAAAACAAAAAAATGATGTGTCAAAATAAATTCTAATAATTCCAAAATCAATCTACAGGTGTCGGAGTCCCAGCCGCCGGAGTCCAGGAAGAACTTCACTGCCCTCAAGCCGTCACTATGCCGTATACAAGTATACAGCGATTCCACATCTGCTGTAACAATCAGCATGTCCTCTTCCACAAAGATCCCATCAATCCTAACCAAGGCGTCCGTCGTATCCCTAATATAAGATGGTAAACTCTCCACCAATGGTTTGAGATAAAAATCTATAAATTTGCACACAGGGTCACATAGCCAATCTAGTCCTGATACTATCGGACGCCCTGGAGGATTGAGGGGATCTTTGTGGATTTTGGGTAGGAGGTAGAAGGTTGGGATCTGAGGAGACGCATTAGTTAGCCCTTCAAACACTTTTTTTTGGGATAATCCCTTCATCAAATGCCCTCTGCAAGATTTTTGTAATTCTGTCTGATAACTCACAACAGGATTATGTGTGAGTTTTTTGTATGTGTCTCTATCACGAAGCTGGTGTTGGGCCTCTTTCTCGTACTTACTCGTTGGCCAAACGACAACATTCCCCCCTTTGTCAGCCGCCTTAAGGACTATGTCATTATATGACTGCAGTTCTCTCAAGGCAAATAATAAGGCATGGTAACCTTACTTTTAGCAAGAGATAGCTGCTGGTAGTAGCTTTAGAAGTTTCTTATATTAAATTTAGATGACATCATTGTCCGTGATATATACCCCATAAAGAGCCGCTCCTATTGCTTTAAACCACTCAAGAAACTGTCAGAACCATTAAAATGTAACACAAGTACCCTTTTAGAAACCATTGTACAAGTACCCTTGTGAAATTTTAAAACCCCATGAAGAATTATTGTCCAGTGTGTCCAGATATGAATGGTAAGATTCCTTGACAGAGTTGAAACCCCATGGCTATGGTTAACAAGAAGGGAAATGTCCTCTTTGTGAATCATAGTCACAGGGATTTGGGAAAATCCTGTGTTTGGGTCATGGGCTGCACACTGCTTTTTGGTGAGGCATTAAGCTGATATGGATAAATATGTCTGTGTTAGAAATGCTTTTGATGGTACACAGCATTGGTACTAAATTTAAAGATGGGGTTCAACATGGATATTTGTTACTGGATTATCCTATTAAGTTTTGGCATAAGGGGTAAGATGACTTAATATAAAAAAAAAATAGTAATTACTTAAGGTGGGCAAATATTTTATTGGGGACTTTAGGCTGTATTCCCGCGTTTCGTGTTCGAACGTGGAATGCCTGTAACGGAGTGTCCCCCACCCAGACAGCATCTGTGATAAGATGCTGAGAGTGGGGGGAACTGTAGCGCTATGCGGCACGCTGTAATAAATAAACCTGTGTTTAGACAGGGTTCTGGAACTGCACAGAAACACCCACTCAGCCCCTTCTCGGCTGCATAGCCCGAACCGAGGAGCACCAGCGAAGTTCTGACAAACCCCTTGTTTACTACAGCTGTGCAATATACAAGGGCATAGACAAATAATAGCGACATCTAGTGACAAAACTTAGGCATAACTTCATTACCACTTTACTTTTGCAAGGGGTGTATAGACTAGCAACACACATGGTAAACACCGCAGCTGCATGATCTTTGCTGCCACGACACGGAAGAATTGCCAGACTTCTGATGGCAGTAGGCTCTTCTTCAGAGCAGGTACACTGCAAGGCTGTTGTGGAGTGCCACCGTTGCCTTGGGGTACCCGTTGAGTGCCTGGGGCTTGCTGATGTCTACTGGCTGATGCTTTGCGTCTACCCCTTTTTCCTCCGGACCCACGAGTTGTAGATAGGACCTGATACTGGGTCAGTGGAAGAAATACAGTTTCAACCCCTGATAAAGATGCCAAGGATAAAATCTGTGGACGGATATTCCAGATCAAAATCAAAATGAAATATGTGTCATAATTGCTGCTAGTTATGACACATATTATGGTTGATTATCTATTTATTTACATGTGCCGCAGATCCTGACTGTTGAGTCAGGTCTCAAGTTAAATATTGTAACCTGAGGCCATTGTAAGTTGAGAGACCACTGTAACTTGCAACAGTAGCAGTGGAATTTTTATTGGTGACCTGCTCAAAAAAGAATGGGGAATGTATTTAGCTTAATCAGGTAAACATCAACCTTTGGCTTTTTATTGTGTTGGCTGGTGACCCGTCTAGCAGCCGTATAGGGGTCTTTTAACCTTGTAGGCAGGGGTCCCCAAATCATTACTTACAAGCCACTGGGGCTTGCAGCCATCTGCAAGACTAGAGCTGTCTAGTACAGCACTTTTCAAACTGTGATATCACTTACTGTCTGGTAAAGCATGGGGTCCCTGCCTGTATTATCAGTAGAGATGAGCGAACTTTTCAAAAGTTTTTTCGGATTTCATAGTTTAACCCCTTCGTGCTGCAGCTAGTTTGGGCCTTAATGACCAAGCTAATTTTTCAAAATCTGACCTGTCTCACTTTATGCGCTTCTGAGACTGTTTTTTTCGTCACATATGGCACTTTATGTTAGTGGCAAAATTTGGTCACTACTTTGTGTGTTTTTTGTGAAAAACATCAAAATATCATGAATAATTAAAAAAAAAATTGCATTTTATGAACTTTGAAATTCTCTGCTTCTAAAAAAAAGAAAGTCGTAGCACATAAATTAGTTACTAAGTCACATTACCAATATGTCTTCTTTATTCCGGCATAATTTGGTAAACATATTTTACTTTTTTAGGGTGTTATGGGGCTTAGAAATTTATCAGCAAATTATCACACCCCTCGAAGAATACATCTTGGTGTGTGGTGACCATTTTGACCCCACAGGTATTACAGGAAAGTATTCAAAAGAAGACAATAAAAATGAAAAACTCAAATTCTTCCAATAATATGTTCGTTTAGTTTGAAATTTCTCAATTTTACAAGGAACAAGAGAAAAAAAGTACCACAAAATTTGGAACACAGGTTCTCCTGAGTACAACGGTACCCCATATGTGGGCATAAACCACTATATGGGCACACAGGAGGGCTCAGAAGGGAAGGAGCACCAATTAGCTTTTCAATGCAGATTTTGCTATCACAGTAATCATAGTTCAGTGACCCAAATTGGTCTCTGTCACTTTAAATTTTCAGAGATGACTGGTTCTGGAGCGCATGTGCACTTCAGAAGCAGCCTGGACGCCGAGGAGGAAGGACCTCCCTGGATCCGGTGAGTATATGGGGAAGGGGGGGTGACTGGGGGGGGTGGGGGGCGACATTGGGGGGACGGACACATCACTTTTTATCCCCTGTCACCAATCATTTATGGTGAAACGGGATAAAAAGTTCCGGGAGGACATGGTACAAGGGATCAGCGGTATATAGTATATATTGCTGATCGCTTGTACTGGGACCCCGCAGGGGGGTCCCCGATCACTGCCCCTTGCTCTTCGCTACCTCCGGTGGCGGAGAGCATGGGACTTTGATTTATTTTCACTTTTCCATCGCTGTGAACAGACAGTCTGTTCACAGCAATGTTTGTGGCCATCTTGGAAATGATGGCCGCCGGGGGAGGGGGGTTAGTGACTTCCCTACTGGGGGGGGCTGATCTGGGGTCTGAGGGGACACTTATTTCATCTCCCCCCGCCGTGTATTCACGGCGGGGGGAGATGAAAGGCAGCGGCAATGCCCGTTACCGACGGCCGCCGCTATAACATTAATAGCGGCGATTGTCGGTAAGGGGGGCGGCTGGGAAAGACCCCACACACTTCCCCAACCCCTCAGCTACCTCCGGTAGCTGAGGGGATGGGGTGGGGGCCTTCCCGGCCCCGAAATCTTATTCTGTGCCATCGCCGTAAAAAGCTGATGGCAGCAGAATAAGGCCCATTAGTGACCGCCGTAAAAAGCCGTATGGGCAGTCACTAAGGGGTTAATGTAACCGTTTAATAGAGGGGGTCATTATGGACGCGGTGATACCAAATATGTGTATCTTATTTATAGGGGATCATTTATAAAGGGGGGATGGGGAATGTGTATATTTATTTATATTTATTTATTTATTTATTCATGTATTTATTTTAATTAATTAAATATTTTTTATGTATGTATTTATTTGTGTGTGTGTTTTTACTTTTTCTTTTGCAGGTACTTATATATAATGCAGTACAGCACCTGATCTGTGCTGTACTGCATTATATAGTGAATGAGCTGTCAGTGTAGACACTGACCGCTCATTCAAACGATCAGATCCCTGCACTGTGCAGGGACCTGATCGTCACTAGCCATAGTAACATAGACGCACCGGGTAGCGTCTGGGTTACTATGGTAACCCGGGCAGGAAGAGGCTTTAAGAGCCGGGCGGAAGGTGGCTCCGTGGTGGGGGCTGGAAGCTCCGGTAAAGGGGCGGCTCCGGGGGAAGATCTGGGGAGGCTGGAAGCTCTGGGCAGGGGGGCTAGAAGGACGGGGGGAGCGGGGGGGATCAAAGGGGGCTGGGGAGGACATCAGCAGTGGCAGCAGGAGGAGGCAATGTGCCGCAGCCTCCTCCTGCTGCCCGAACGGCGAGGGAGGCAGCAGATCTCTCCATAGACGCTGCGGTCGCAACGACCGCGGCATCTATGGGGTTAACTGACCGGGGGGAGCACGGCTCCCCTCCGGACAGTGGCAGCGGGAGGAGGCTGTGTGACACAGCCTCCTCCCGCTGCCCGATCTCAGTCAGGGACAGAGGGGGGAGGCAGGGAAAGCATGACGTCCAGGGACGTCATGATGCGTTCTGGCACTGCTTTTCATGACGTCCCTGGACGTCTTATTGGGGGAAGGGGTTAAAGCATCTATATGATACGGGGGTAGTGTATTTGGTTGAATTTAGGGCTCAAATGTCAGTAACATCATTATCTTTTCAATATCTTAACCCCTTGCCTCCGCAGCCTGTTTTGGCCTTAATGACCAGGCTCATTTTTCAAAATCTGACCTGTCTCACTTTATGCGCTTATAGCTCAGTGATGCTTTAACGTATGCTAGCGATTCTGAGGGTACAAACCCACACACCGTATACGCAGCAAATACACAACAAATACGCAACAAATACGCAGCAAATACGCAGCAGTTTGATGGTGAAGATTTAATGCTGAGTTCAGTTATTTAGATCTAATCTGCTGCGTTTTTGTTGCGTATTTGTTGCGTTTTTGCTGCGTATTCGCTGCGTATCGCAGCAGTAAATACGCTGTGTATACGGTGTGTGGGTTTATACCCTGAGATTGTTTTTTCGTCACATATGGCACTTTATATTAGTGGCAAAATTTGGTCATTACTTTGTGTGTTTTCTGTGAAAAACATCAAAATATCATGAAAAATTTGAAAATTTTGCATTTTATGAACTTATGAAATTCTCTGCTTCTAAAAAAGGAAGTCATAGCACATAAATTAGTTACTAAATCACATTACCAATATGTCCTCTTTATTCTGGCATAATTTGGGAAACATATTTTACTTTTTTAGGCTGTTATGGGGCTTAGAAATCTATTAGCAAATTATCACATTTTCATAAAATTTCCAAAACTGATTTTTTTAGGGACCAGTTATTTTTTTAAGTGGGTTTAGGAGGCTTGTATACTGGAAACCCCCATAAGTGACCCCATTTTGGAAACTAGACACCTTAAAGAATTAATCTAGGGGTATAATGAGCATTTTAACCCTACAGGGGCTGGAGGAAAGTATTCACAATTAGGCCTTAAAAAAATCGAAAATTTTAATTTTCCAATAATATATATGTTTAGATTAAAGTTTCTCCTTTCCAAAAGGAACATGAGAGAATATGCACCCCAAAATTTGTAACGCAGGTTCTCTTGAGTACAACGGTACCCCATATGTGGGCGTAAACCACTGTATGGGCACACAGCCGGGCTCAGAAGGGAAGGAGCGCCAATTAGCTTTTTTAAAAAGTTTGAGCGCCAGGTGCGTTTGCAGTGCCCCTGTAGTGTCAGCAGAATAGAATCCCCCCAAAAGTCACTCCATTTTCGAAAGTACACCCCTCAAAGAATTCATCTTGGGGTAGGATGAGCATTTTGACCCCACATGCATTAGAGGAAAGTATTCAAAATTAGACAGTAAAAATGAAAAACACGAATTTTTCCAATAATATGTTCGTTTAGTTTGAAATTTCACAAGGAAAAAGAGAAAAAAAGTACCCCAAAAATTGTAACGCAGGTTCTCCTGAATACAACGGTACCCCATATGTGGGCATAAACCACTGTATGGGCACACAGCGGGGCTCAGAAGGGAAGGAGCGCCAATTAGCATTTTCAGTGCAGATTTTGCTGAAGAAGTTTCTGAGCGCCAGGTGCGTTTGCAGCGCCCCTGTAGTGTCCGTAGAAAAGAACCCCCCCAAAAGTCACCCCATTTTGGAAAGTACACCCCTCAAAGAATTCATCTTGGGGTGTGGTGACCATTTTGACCCCACAGGTATTAGAGCAAAGTATTTAAAATTAGACAGTAAAAATGAAAAACTCGAATTTTTCCAATAATATGTTCGTTTAGTTTAAAATTTCTCAATTTCACAAGGAACATGAGAGAATCCGCACCCCAAAATTTGTAACGCAGGTTCTCCTGAGTACAACGGTACCCTATATGGGGGCATAAACCACTGTATGGGCACACAGGAGGGCTCAGAAGGAAGGGAGCGCCAATTAGCATTTTCAGTTCAGATTTTGCTGAAGAAGTTTCTGAGCGCCAGGTGCGTTTGCAGAGACCCTGTAGTGTCCGCAGAAGAGAAACCCCCTAAAAGTCACCCCATTTTGGAAAGTGCACCCCTCAAAGAATTCATCTTGCGGTGTGGTGACCATTTTGACCCCACAGGTATTAGAGGAAAGTATTCAACATAAGACAGTAAAAATGAAAAACTTGAATTTTTCCAATAATATGTTTGTTTAGTTTGAAATTTCTCAATTTCACGAGGAACAGGAGAGAAGCTGCATGCCCAAATCTGTAACGCAGGTTCCCCTGAGTAGAACGGTACCCCATATGTGGGCATAAACCACTGTATGGGCACCCAGCCGGGCTCAGAAGGGAAGGAGCGCCAATTAGCATTTTCAGTGCAGATTTTTCCGAAGAAGTTTCTGAGCGCCAGGTGCGTTTGCAGTGCCCCTGTAGTGTCAGCAGAAGAGAACCCCCCAAAAGTCACCCCATTTAGGAAAGTACACCCCTCAAAGAATTCATCTTGGGGTGCAGTGAGCGGTTTGACCCCACAGGTATTAGAGGAAAGTATTCAAAATAAGACAGTAAAAATGAAAAACTCGAATTTTTCCAATATATGTTCGTTTAGTTTAAAATTTCTCAATTTGACGAGGAACAGGAGAGAAAACGTACCCCAAAATCTGTAACACAGGTTCTCCTGAGTACAACGGTACCCCATATGTGGGCATAAACCACTGTATGGGCACACAGCAGGGCTCAGAAGGAAGGGAGCGCCAATTTGCTGGAGCAAAACTGCAGCTAGTAATGGTTATTAGAATAGCGCAGTTACTAAAATACAATAAAAAAATGAGATTACAGGTAATGTGGGGTGGTCACGGATAATCTGGGGTGGTTACGGGCAACCTGCGGTGGTAACGGGCAACGTGGGGTGGTAACAGGCAACGTGGGGTGGTTACGGATAAACTGAAGTGCTTATAGGTAATCTGGGATGGGAACCTGTAACGTGCGGTGGTCGGGGGCAACGTGCGGTGGTCGGAGGCAACGTGCGGTGGTCGGGGGCAACGTGCGGTGGTCGGAGGCAACGTGCGGTGGTCGGGGGCAACGTGCGGTGGTTGGGGGAAATGTGCGGTGGTCGGGGGCAACGTGCGGTGGTCAGAGGCAACGTGCGGTGGTTAGAGGCAATCTGGGGGGAATTACATGTGATTAGGGGCAACATGGAGTGGTTACAGACAATCTGCGGTGGTTACGGGCAACATGGGGTGGTTACAGACAATCTGCGGTGGTTACGGGCAACATGGGGTGGTTACAGACAATCTGGGGTGGTTACGGATAAACGGAAGTGCTTATAGGTAATCAGGGGTGGGTACATGTAATTTTGGGTGGTTACGGCAATCTGGAGGGGGTCACTGGCAACGTGTGTGAGTTAGAGGCAACGTGCGGTGGTTAGAGGCAATCTGGTGGGAATTACATGTGATTAGGGGCAACCTGGGGTGGTTACAGACAATCTGTGGTGGTTACGGGCAACCTGGGGGGGTTACAGACAATCTGTGGTGGTTACGGGCAACCTGGGGGGGTTACAGACAATCTGGGGTGGTTACGGATAAACTGAAGTGCTTATAGGTAATCAGGGGTGGGTACATGTAATTTTGGGTGGTTACGGCAATCTGGAGGGGGTCACTGGCAACGTGTGTGAGTTAGAGGCAACGTGCAGTGGTTACGTGCAATATGGGGGGGTTACGGGCAATCGGGGCTGATTACGGACCATCTGGAGGGGCTCACTGGCAATTTGGGGTGGTTACAGGCAACGTGCGGTGGTTATGGGCAACGTGCGGTGGTTATGGGCAATGTGTGGTGGTTATAGGCAACTTGCGGTGGTTATGGGCAACGTGCGGTGGTTATGGGCAACGTGCGGTGGTTATGGGCAACGTGCGGTGGTTAGTGGCAACGTGCGGTGGTTATGGGCAACGTGCGGTGGTTATAGGCAAAGTTTGGTGGTTATGGGCAACGTGCGGTGGTTATGGGCAATGTGTGGTGGTTATAGGCAACGTTTGGTGGTTATAGGCAACGTGCGGTGGTTATGGGCAACGTGCAGTGGTTATGGGCAACGTGCGGTGGTTAGTGGCAACGTGCGGTGGTTAGTGGCAACGTGCGGTGGTTATGGGCAGCGTGCGGTGGTTATGGGCAACGTGTGGTGCTTAGTGGCAACGTGCGGTGGTTAGTGGCAACGTGCGGTGGTTATGGGCAATGTGCGGTGATTACGTGCAATCTGGGGCGGATACGGGCAATCTGGGGCAGATATGGGCAACCTGCGGTGGTTACGGGTACTTTGGGGGGGCTAGGGGTAATCTGGGAGTAAAGTGCAATTATTACTATAATAAAAAGTGTGTGTTTTATTTTTTTGTATGTTTTTCACTTTTTGTACTTTATACATTAATTATCACTGTATTACTATGATTACTGTGATATTTTCTATCACAGTAATCATAGTTCAGTGACAGAGACCAAATTGGTCTCTGTCACTTTAAATTTTCTGAGATAACTGATTCTGGAGCGCATGCGCACTTCAGAATCCGTGGATCAGGTAACGTATGTGGGGAAGGGGGGGTGACTGGGGGACGGGGGTGACTGGGGGGGTGGGGGGCGACTTGGGGGGGGCACGGTGACACTTTTTATCCCCTGTCACCAATGATTTATGGTGACAGGGGATAAAAAGTGCTGGCAGCACTGGGAACAGGCGATCGGCGGTATATAGTATATACCGCCGATCGCCTGCTCCGGGACCACACGGGGGGTCCCCGATCACTGCCCCATGCTCTCCGCTACCTCCGGTGGCGGAGAGCATGGGGCTTTGATCACTAATTAATTTCCATCCCTGCGAACAAACATCGTTTGTTCGCAGGGATGGGGGCGGCCATCTTGGATCTGATGGCCGCCCGGGGAGGGTGATCGGGGGGCTGATCTGGGGTCTGAGGGGACATTTTTCATCTCCCCCCACCGTGGATTCACGGTGGGGGGAGATGAAAACTATTGGCGGCGCCGGTAATGCCCGGTAGCGGCGGATCGCCGCTAAAACGGTAGTAGCGGTGATCCGCCGGTATCGGAGGACGAGGGGAGGGGGCCGGGGGACACAGACTGAGTGGCGGTGGGGGGAGGCAGCGTTCTGCAGCCTCCCCCCGCCGCCCGATCGGCGGGGGACACTGAATCTCCCCATAGACGCTGCGGTCGCATTGACCGCGGCGTTTATGGGGTTAACTGCCCGGGGGGAGCGCGGCTCCCCTCCGGGCAGTGGCAGCAGGAGGATGCTGTGTGACTTAGCCTCCTCCTGCTGCCCGATCTCACCTAGGGACAGAGGGGGGAGGCAGGGAAAGCATGACGTCCAGGGACGTCATGATGCATTCTGCCACTGCTTTTCATGACGTCCCTGGACGTCATATTGGGGGAAGGGGTTAAAGTCAATTACAGGGTCTATGCAGGAAATTTACCATTACAGGGTCTATGCAGGAAAAAGGTCACAAATACAGTGAAGGAGCAGCAGTACTCATTGGAGGCCAGTGGAGGTCCAGCAATAGTCATTTGAGGCCAGTACAGGAGCAACAGTAGCCAACATGGAGGCCAGGCAGGATAAGCAGTAGCCAACATGGAGGCCAGGCAGGAGCAGCAGTAGTCAACATGGAGACCAGGCAGGAGCAACAGTAGACAACATTTGGGTATATAGGGTTTTTAAAGATATAATGCTATACACCTGAACCAGGTATTTTAGTCTCTCAGGATAAGACGGGGACTTCTAGTATAAGCACTCTGGTCTCTCATTGAGATCTATGCTGCATAGATATGCAGCATAGATCGATGATACGGCTGCAGCCGGAAGCAACCGAATGCCAAGCCAGGATCAGCTCCATTACGGCGCAGACCCTGGAAGGTAAAGGATGTGTGGATCGCTCCTCCGAGACAACGTCCATCTGACAGCTGCATCTGATTACCTGATTAGAGGGCACAGCGTTTGAACCGTGCCCGCTAATAGCCGCGGTCCCAGGCTACATGCGGCACCCGGGACCGCGGCGGTTCAGAGCGGGGTCGCCGCGCGGCCCTGCTCTGAACTCCCTTACCGACTGCAGGGTGTACATATATGCCCGCTGTCGTTAAGGGGTTAATAAGGTGTTGTCCAGGGATGAACATTTTTTTTTAGAAATAGCTTCAGGGGCTGCCTAAAGCACAAAAAAAAAAATATATATATCCATACTCAGCTGCCCCTATCCTCAGGTGCAATAACGTCAAAACTGTGCATGCTGGAGCTGTCTCGGCAGTGGGTGTAGCTGTCTCACTCACATGTCTGCGCCACCCTTCCTCCTTGGCGCCGCACGGCACGGATTCAGATCTCAGAGGGATCCTCCAGCATGCGCAGTTTTGACGTTATTGCTCCTGCTGGTGGATCCCTCTGGCAACGGACAGGCTGAAGAGGCCAGAAGAGAGGACAACCGGCTTCATGACACAATTAGGTGAGTATTATTTGGGTTTTTTTTTGTTTTTTTTTTGAGGGGGGGGGATACAGGGGGCATGTCATTACTATATGGGGGACAATGCAGGGGACATAATTAGTGTATGGGGGACAATGCAGTGGACATTATTAGTATATGGGGGATAATGCAGGGGGACATTATTAATACTATATGCGGACAATGCAGGGGACATTATTATTACTATATGGGGGACAATGCAGGGCGCATTATACGTATATGGGGGACAATGCAGGGGACATTATTAGTATATGGAGGATAATGCAGGGGGACATTATTATTACTATATGCGGACAATTATTATTACTATAAGGGGGACAATGCAGGGCGCATCATACGTATATGGGGGACAATGCAGGGTGCATTATACGTATATGGGGGACAATGCAGGGAGTATTATAAGTATATGGGACAATGCAGTGGGCATTATACATATATGGAGGACAATGCAGGGGGCATTATACGTATATGGGGGACAATGCAGGGGGGCATTATAGGTATATGCGGGATAATGCAGGGGACATTATTATTACTATATGGGGGACATGGCAGGGGACATTATTATAACTATATGGGGGACAAAGCAGGGGACATTATTAGTATATGGGGACAATGCAGGGGGACATTATTAGTATATGGAGGACAATGCAGGGGGCATTATAAGTATATGGGACAATGCAGGGGGCATTATAGGTATATGGGACAATGCAGGGGCATTATAAATATATGGGACAATGCAGGGGACATTGTTATTAATATATGGGGGACAATGCAGGGGACATTATTAGTATATGGGGACAATGCAGACGGACATTATTATAAGTATATGGGGGACAAAGCAGGGGGCATTATAAGTATATGGGACAATGCAGGGGGCATTATAGGTATATGGGACAATGCAGGGGGCATTATAGGTATATGGGACAATGCAGGGGGCATTATCGGTATTTTGGACAATGCAGGCTGCATTATAGGTATATGGGACAATGCCGGGGGCATTATAGGTATATGGGACAATGCAGGGGGACATTAAACGTATATGGGGGACAATGCAAGGGGACATTATATGTATATGGGGGACAATGCAGGGGACATTATACGTATATGGGGGACAATGCAGGGGACATTATAAGTATATAGGACAATGCAGGGGAAATTATAAGTATATGGGGCAAAGCAGGGGGACATTATAAGTATATGGGGCAATGCAGGGGGACATTTTTATTAGTATTTGAGGGCAATACAAGGGACATTATTATTACTGTATGTGGGGCAAATCAGGGGGACATTAATAGGATATGGGGGGCAATGCAGGGGGACATTATTATTATAGGAAGACATGGCAGGGGACATTATTACTATATGGAGGTAGAGCAGGGGATCCTACATACAGGGGGCAACCCACATACCTAGTGACTTAAGTGCACCAAGCAGCAGAATTACTACAGTTTGGGAGCCTATGAGGTGGGAAAAGGGAAGGAAGTTGCTGGAAATGTGCGGAGTCAGAGATGTCTGTCTTGTAGGTTCAGAAGAGATAAATGGTAGCTGCAAAAAATCGTCATGGTGGTCCGGGCCAAATGAAGAGGAAAGGGGAAAGTAATGCCTCAGATCAAAGAAGTTGTCACTTGTGAGTCCCTGAATGATGTTTTTTGTATTCAGTAGAACAATATTCGGTAGGGGTGCTACACTGTTCTATGCCGTAGTACACACACTGCTTCTTCCTAGTAACCTGAATCTTGATTAAAGCCCCCCTTCCCTCCCCAGGACCGAACTGGTCCGAGGTGGGGGTTTGACGCTTTTATCAAGATTCGCCCTGTTGCTAAAATGCCCTAGAAACTGCCCTGCCTGTTCCAACAATGCACCAACCCTGCAGAAACTGCCTGCTCAGCTTATCTTTTCTACGGGTGAACCACTGCTGTGACCAGTGATTGGCTGTGTGGGCAGATTCCAAGGTCAGCTCATCGTAGGAAGCATAAAGAAGCGGAGAGGACCAGGGACCATCAGAACGAGAACTGTGGGGTTCAGACCAGGCGAGAATGTGTGTGTTTTTTACGTTTGTCCCTTATCCCTCAGTTATTTCACTACAGATTTCACACTGTAGATATTCTGCTGGTGGTTTGATGCTGCAGATTTGATGTTACAGATTTCTTCTATTTATATGTAAATGAAATGTGCAGGCCATACTGCAGAAGAGTGACCTTGGTATTGATTAGGGTATGTTGCTAGAAGAGCAGCCCAGCATCCATATCAGTGCACTGAGGGTTAACCCTTTGAGGACCAGGCCCAAAATGACCCAGTGGACCGCGCAAATTTTGATCTTAGTGTTTCCGTTTTTCCCTCCTCCCCTTCTAAGAGCTCCAGCACTCTCAGTTTTTTATCTACAGGCCATGTAAGGGCTTATTTGTTACAGAAATAGTTGTACTTTGTAATGGCGTCATTCATTTTACCATAACATGTATGATGGAATTCCAAATATATTATTTATGAAGATATAAATTGGTGAAATCGCAAAAAAGAATGCAATATGGTAACGTTTGGGGGGTTCCTGTGTCTACGTAATGCACTATATGGTAACAGCGACATGATACAATTATTCTATAGGTCAGTCTGAACACAACCATATGCAGGTTACACAGATTCTCTAATGTTACATATTTTTTTTTAAATGAAATCCTTTTTTTTGGCAATTAATTATAAATAAAATGGGCCTATTGTGACGCTTATAACGGTTTTATTTTTTCACCTACGGGGCTGTATGGGGTGTCATTTTTTCCGCCATGATCTCTAGTTTTTATTAATACCATATTTGTGAAGATCGGACGTTTTGATCACTTTTTATTAATTTTTTTATATATATAATGTAACATAAGTCGGTAATCCGCGCACTTTTTCCCCTCTTTTCGTGTACGCCGTTTACCGTTCGCAATGACACTTGTTATATTTTAATAGATCGGACAATTACGCATGCTACGGTATATTATATGTTTATCTATTTATTTATTTTTATATGTTTTATTTATATAATGGGAAAGGGGGGTGATTTAGACTTTTATTGGGGGAGGGGTTTTGGGGTAGTGTAATAGTGTTTTTAACTTTTTTTTTTTTACACATTTGAAGTCCCTTTGGGGGACTTGTACATACATTACTTTGATTTCTACACTGATGAATGCTATGCCATAGGCATAGCATTGATCAGTGTTATCGGCGCTCTGCTCATTGAGCCTGCCTGTGCAGGCTCAGTGACCAGAGCGCCGATCGGACCGCATGGAGGCAGGTAAGAGACCTCCAGCGGTCCGTTTTACCGATCGGGACCCCCGCAGTCACACTGCGGGGGTCCCGATCGGTAAGTGACAGGGGACTCCCCCTGTCTCTTACACTTAAACGCCGCGGTCGCGCCGCGATCGCGGCGTTTAAGGGGTTAATGACACGCGGCAGCGCGATCGCTGCAGCGTGTCATTGCCGGTGAGGTCCCGGCTGCTGATTGCAGCCGGCCCCCACCTGCTGTGAAGCGCGCTCCGGAGCGGAGCGCGCTTCATAGCGGGAATAACACCCAGGGCGTACAGTTACGCCCTAGGTCGTCTGGGGACAGACTTCCATGGCGTAACTATACGCCCTGGGTCGTCTAAGGGTTAAAGGGGTACTCCGCTATAAAACATTTACATACATTTCTATTCCTTTCCCCAGCATATACATTACTTACATAGGGATGCCTAATTTGTTCTGCTGTTTTCAGCCACTTTTCTGCTCTCAGCTGCTGCCCAGGAAGTTCTGTACTTTCTATTTTTTCTATTACTGGTGACTCCTCTTATCTATAGCTGCCGCCATTTTGTGTCAGCCTGTCTGTGTCCCGCCATTTTGTGTCAGCCTGTCAGTGTCCTGCCATTTTGTGTCAGCCTGTCTGTGTCCCGCCATTTTGTGTCAGCCTGTCAGTGTGCAGTCACTGCTCTGGGCTGGGGATTCTCTGTCCTGGCTTGTAAACCACCCCCCTTCCTCATGGCTAATTTGCATCAGTTGTCCTGTCACTTCTGATTGGGCTGTTAGTCACATGGTGCTTGCTGGCCAATAACCAGGCAGGCTGGGATACTGATTACATGCTCCTGTTGTACTAAGGGAATCACTCATATGTTGATCTTGCACCTTCTCAGCTACAATACTCTGCTGTTTCCTCACACAGGCATCTCCTCTACTTTTCTATATGGAATTCCCTAACATATATCTGTCTATTACTGACTGTTATTTACACAACTTTGCTACCTGGGAAAGCTGGGTGCTTGTATGTGTGACTCAGACTGAAGGGCAGAAGTCTATATGTAATTCCTGCACAGACTTTCATCATGTCATCTCATGTGTGCTGGACGGGAGTGAGGGGAAAAGGTTTATAGGGGGAGATATACAGAGATAGCAGGAAATGGAGGGTGAGATATTCAGAGATGGAAGAAATGGAGAGACAGAGAAGGGGAAGTGTGAGTGAGAGAAGAGGGAAAGAGAGAGAGTGAGGTGTTAGTGCACACTGTACATCACCCTGCTTTCCTAGATGCAGACACATCTTCGACTCTTTCTGTGATTGGCTGTAGTTCTGACTACTTTCTAAGTTTGTTTTATCAGCCCCTAGGAAAGTTGGGTGGTTGTTATCAAGAAGTGCATTATTGCATCCATCTCTCTGTCTATTCTTTCCCTTATCCCTTTTCACCTCACTCTCTCACTTCATCCTCCCCCTTCTCTGTCTCTCCATTTCCTGCTATCTCTGTATATCTTGCTCTCTTTCCATGTTGTTATAAGATCACACTTATCCAGCTGTGATGAAAGCCTGTGCAGGAATAACATATAAACTTATGCCCTTCAGTTTCATTCACACAGGCAGCCACCCAGCTTTCCCAGGTGCTGATAAGTCACTGTGTGATGGTTACCAGGGCCGATTGTAGCTTTTCAGCTACCTGAGGCGAGAATTGACATGACACCCCCCCCCCCCCCCCCGCACTGAAGATGATAAGTAAGTGGGCCGGATGCTCTGCAGACGTTGCGGACCTGCGGCAGATCTACTGTACGGTATTTCTGCACCAAAACAAACGCCCTTTAAATCTGCTGCATATACCACAGTACCAGCAAAGTTTATGGTCTATAGAGTATACAGAAAATATGCCCATCCATATCGCCACCATACTTACTGGCCACATCCAGTATACTGAGAGATATGTGATATACAGAACAATTAATACCACCAAACCAGGAACATGTATTTACCACCACACTGTGCTGAGTATCATCGTATTGTTAAAACCCAGTATATAAAGGGCCAGTAGCAACGCTACACAAGGGACAAATTCTGACCACATATTACCACTGACTAATGATGTCATACCACCATATTGTTACCGAATAAAACTCACATACATGGGGGCACATACATACATACATACATACATACATACATTAGTCACATATACACATATGGACTTGAACATACTGTACCTACAGAAAGACACATACAAGTACCTATACACAGGCATATACATACATACTGTACATACATACATACATACATACATACATACAATCTCATATACACACACTCAGGTAGATATATACACAGTCACATATACACACACTCAGGTAGATATATACACAGTCACATGTATACACACTGGTACATACATACACATTTACACACACACTCAAGTACATATACTGTATACACATACAGTCACATTCACACACTCAGGTAGATATACACTCACCGGCCACTTTATTAGGTACACCTGTCCAACTGCATGTTACCACATAATTTCTAATCAGCCAATCACATGGCGGAAACTCAGTGCATTTAGGCATGTAGACATGGTCAAGACAATCTCCTGCAGTTCAAACCGAGCATCAGTATGAGAAAGAAATGTGATTTGAGTGCCTTTGAACGTGGCATGGTTGTTGGTGCCAGAAGGGATGGTCTGAGTATTTCAGAAACTGCTGATCTACTGGGATTTTCACGCACAACCATCTCTAGGGTTTACAGAGAATGGTCCGAAAAAGAAAGAACATCTAGTGAGCCGCAGTTCTGTGGGAGGAAATGCCTTGTTGATGCCAGAGGTCAGAGGAGAATGGGCAGACTGGTTCGAGCTGATAGAAAGGCAACAGTGACTCAAATAGCCAACTGTTACAACCAACGTAGGCAGAAGAGCATCTCTGAACGCACAGTACATCGAACTTTGAGGCGGATGGGTTACAGCAGCAGAAGACCACACCGGTGCCACTCCTTTCAGCTAAGAACAGGAAACTGAGGCTACAATTTGCACAAGCTCATCGAAATTGGACAGTAGAAGATTGGAAAAACGTTGTCTGGTCTGATGAGTCTCGATTTCTGCTGCGACATTCGGATGGTAGGGTCAGAATTTAGCGTCAACAACATGAAAGCATGGATCCATCCTGCCTTGTATCAACGGTTCAGGCTGATGGTGGTGGTGTCATGGTGTGGGGAATATTTTCTTGGCACTCTTTGGGCCCCTTGGTACCAATTGAGCATCGTTGCAACACCACAGCCTACCTGAGTATTGTTGCTGACCATGTCCATCCCTTTATGACCACAATGTACCCAACATCTGATGGCTACTTTCAGCAGGATAATGCGCCATGTCATAAAGCTAGAATCATCTCAGACTGGTTTCTTGAACATGACAATGAGTTCACTGTACTCAAATGGCCTCCACAGTCACCAGATCTCAATCCAATAGAGCATCTTTGGGATGTGGTGGAACGGGAGATTCGCATCATGGATGTGCAGCTGACAAATCTGCGGCAACTGTGTGATGCCATCATGTCAATATGGACCAAAATCTCTGAGGAATGCTTCCAGCGCCTTGTTGTATCTATGCCACCAAGAATTGAGGCAGTTCTGAAGGCAAAAGGGGGTCCAACCCGTTACTAGCATGGTGTACCTAATAAAGTGGCCGGTGAGTGTATATAGACACATACAGTCACATACACACACTCAGGTATACACACATACAGTCACATACACACACACTCAGGTATACACACATACAGTCACATATAGCCACACACACACTTAGGTATACACACATACAGTCACATACACACACACTCAGGTATACACACATACAGTCACATACACACACACACTCAGGTATACACACATACAGTCACATACACACACACACACACTCAGGTATATATACCCACACACTCACTGAGGGACATATATTTACACATACACAATGCTGAGGTACTTACATAGGCCTCCTCCCCTCTCCTGTATGTTGCCAACCGTGTGTGTGGGTGGAGCTTCCTCTTGCAGGGGGTGGGACTGCCCAGTAACCCCCTGTGTACTGTGCCTACACCTTGTGCAGCAGATCTCCTCCTCCTCCTCAGGCAGTGTAATGTGGCTGTCAGCGCTCACAGCACAGGACGACCTGGCATGGTGAGCAGTCATCCAAGTGATGTAAACATGGAAGCTGACAGCGCAGGGAAGGCTTGTGCCGCCCCCCTCAGGGCCGTGTGATCTGCCGCCTGAGGCAAAGACTTCACTTTGCCTCATGGCAAATGCGGCCCTGATGGTTACATTCCCTCTACAGACTAAAGCAGGAGGGGCTGTGGGGTGTGTGTTGGGTTGTGTAATGTGATGAGAAGTGGGCTGAGGAGTGGGCTGTGAGCAGCAGTGGGCATTACTGAGGGGGCTGGCTTAGCAGCAGTGGGCGTTACTGAGGGGGCCGGCTTAGCAGCAGTGGGCGTTACTGAGGGGGCCGACTTAGCAGCAGTGGGCGGAACTGAGGGGGCTGGCTTAGCAGCAGTGGGCTTTACTGAGGGGACTGGCTTAGCAGCAGTGGATGTTACTGAGGGGCCGACTTAGCATCAGTGGGCGTTACTGAGGGAGCTGGCTTAGCAGCAGTGGGCGTTACTGAGGGGGCCGGCTTAGCAGCAGTGGGCGTTACTGAGGGGACCGGCTTAGCAGCAGTGGGCGTAACTGAGGGGGGCTGGCTTAGCAGCAGTGGGGCTGTGGGGTGTGTTGGGTTGTGTGATGTGATGAGGAGTGGGCTGAGGAGTGGGCTGTGAGCAGCAGTGGGCATTACTGAGGGGGCTGGCTTAGCAGCAGTGGGCGTTACTGAGGGGGCCGGCTTAGCAGCAGTGGGCGTTACTGAGGGGGCCGGCTTAGCAGCAGTGGGCGTAACTGAGGGGGGCTGGCTTAGCAGCAGTGGGCGTTACTGAGGGGACTGGCTTAGCAGCAGTGGATGTTACTGAGGGGGCCGGCTTAGCAGCAGTGGGTGTTACTGAGGGGGCCGGCTTAGCAGCAGTGGGCGTAACTGAGGGGGGCTGGCTTAGCAGCAGTGGGCGTTACTGAGGGAGCTGGCTTAGCAGCAGTGGATGTTACTGAGGGGGATGTCTTAGCAGCAGTGGGTGTTACTAAGGGGGCCGGCTTAGCAGCAGTGGGCGTTACTGAGGGGGCCGACTTAGCACCAGTGGGCGATACTGAGGGGACTGGCTTAGCAGCAGTGGGCGTTAATGAGGGCGCCGACTTAGCACCAGTGGGCAATACTGAGGGGACTGGCTTAGCAGCAGTGGGCGTTACTGAGGGGGCCGACTTAGCACCAATGGGCGATATTGAGGGTACTGGCTTAGCAGCAGTGGGCGTTACTGAGGGGTCTCAGTATCTACATATACTGTAGATGCCATACAGTGGTAGATATCAGTATTACAGAGCCTACACATTTTGACAGTAAAATGTAGTACTCGCAGGTGATGTATTTAGAGTTGTTTTCTTCTTCATCTGACTATGATGGCCATAAGGACGTCTTCCAACTGTGACTTGTCTCTGCAGAATATAATGCCTTATTAGCGTACCATATGTTAGTAATACATCCACTAACAATGCCCCTACCGTGATCCCATTTACAACCCAACTCATTAATAATGCCTCTGTGTCATCATACAATAATAATGCCTCTTGTACTCCTATGCAGTAATATTGCCCCCTAAAAGTGCCCTATGCCTTCATACAGTAATACTGTCCCCCATACAACAGTAATAATGCCCCGTAAAGCCTCATACAGTAATAGTGCCCCATACATAAAATAAGACCCCTCATACTATATAGTAATAATGTCTTAGTGTGCTTTCATATAGTAAGAATGTCCCTCTGTTCCTTGTGCCCCATATGGTAATAGTAACCCCATGATCCATATAGTAAAAGTTCCCCTGTGCCTCACAAAGTAATAATATTATAGAGGATCATTCTCGGCACTCACTATCATGCTTCATAAGTTTTTATTGTAGAGAAAATCCATAAGAAATATGCAACGGCAACAGGACGTTTCGATGTCAAGCCTTCCTCCTTGACGCCAAATATATATTTATTGAATAATATATTTCTTATGGATTTTTTCTACAATTAAAACTTAAGAAGCATGATGGTGAGTGCCGAGAATGAACCTCTATAATACTATTGGAATTTTTTCTTACTACGAGCACCACCGCAGGCACAGAAGTGCTGTCTAAAAGACTTTTTTCACAAAGTAATAGTGTCCCCTGAGCCATTCATAAAGTAATAGTTCCTCCTGTGCAGCCATTCAGTGATAGTTGCCCTTTAGCCCCCCCATGTAATAATGCCTCCTTTGTTCTAGTACTCATAATGCCTCCTGTACTAATAATACCCCACTGTTACAAAAAAGTAAAAATAAAAAATAACTTAAACTTACCTTGTCTGGGCTTCCACGGTGAACAGAGGTTCCATCTCTCTCCTCAAGCCTCCAGGCTGAGAGCCACAGGGACCAAATCTCCTGGCAGACGAGCTGACATTATATCATTGCACTAGCTCATATGGGAATCCTGCTCTGCCATTTTATCTTACTGCGACTCCATCAATACAGTTGAGGAGGTGGTCATCTGTAGACCCAGGGCACTCGGCTTGTGTTCTGGATGACTGGTGATCGCAATGCCTCTTCCTTCACCCACAACATGGAATTTGACTGATCCGGCAGGAGGCCTCAGGTACACTTAAACCTTACTGTGTGTATAATTAAATAATTTAGCACTTGAACCTTCTTGCAAATATTAAAATATAAAACTGTTGAGAATTCTATAAGTCATTTTATCTGTTTGTTTGTAATTATAAGATGTAAGTACCTAAGTACACTGTAGCACAGCATGGTACTCCACAGTAAATTAAAACCTTCACGTATTTGGCTGCCTCACATAATGCTATGTTTTACAGATTCTGCTGTTTGCCTGGTAGATCTAAGACATTTTAGAATGTGAACCATTTTTGCGGACAGAGTTAAACAATTATTATTGTTTTCTGCACTAAAATAATTTATTTGTGATACTTCTTCCCTTGTATGAGATATGAATTGTCTAAAATTCCAGGAGGATCATTGTATGTTACAAATACTGTATCTTGAGACCAAGACCCTATGGAAAACTAATAACTGGTTCAGAAGCCCCAAAATATAATCCCTAAATAAGAAGACAATATAAATTTAGGGTTCACACATACCGGATCAGCAGCGGATTTCAAGCTGCGAAGCTTAAAATCAGTCCCCTTAACCCCACGCAGCCCAGTACATACATTAACGGGTCCACGCTTTGGCTTGCTTTGGGGTTTCCCAGAGTCCCCGCTGCAGCGAACTGATTGATTGAGTGCCAGGAGATGCCGGAAACTCCTAAAGCAAGCCAGAGGGCGGACCTTGTAATGTATGTAACGGGCCTCGGGGGGTTAAGGGGGCTGACTTTAACATACTCGCAGCTGGATGACATGGTATGGATAAAGCAATTCCTTACATACAAGGCGCTACTGGAGACTATAAATTACTTTCTATGGAGAGGGCTGGAGCATTTCCAGGTCTTGTACAGATCACACAGAATGCAAAAAAATAAAAAATAAAGCTGACCTCACCTGTTGCCAAAAGGAGCTGCTCACAGTTAAAGCGACTCTGTACCCACAATCTGACACCCCCCCCCCCAACCACTTGTACCTTCAGATAGCTGCTTTTAATCCAAGATCTGTCCTGTGGTCCGTTCGGCAGGTGATGCAGTTATTGTCCTAAAAAAACTACTTTTAGAATTGCAGCTCCATGCCCTACGGGCATATCTGTGCCCTAACTTTGCACCACCCCTCCGTCCCTCCTCCCCATCCTCTTCATCATTAGGAATTCTCCAGGCAGATTGCCTCCTATTCCCCACCTGTGTTACCACAGCACATGGGCTGCATCATTAAGACACCTGTGCAATGTTCAAACAGAAGTTAATGTTCCAGTGGCATTCCTAATGATGAAGAGGGTGGGGAGGAGTGACAGAGGGGTGGTGAAAAGTTAGGGCACAGGGCTGCCCGTAGGGCCCGTAGGGCACAGGGCTGCAATTTTAAAAAGTAATTTTTTTATGACAATAACTGCATCACCTGCCGAACAGACCCCAGGACAGATCCTGGATCAAAAGCAGCTATCTGATGGTACAAGTGGTTTGGGGGGGACAGATTGTGGGTACAGAATCGCTTTAAAGAGCAGTACAGGATATTTAGTATCACACTGTACTGTAGAGAGACGTTACTAGACAGCTTATCAGTACATGCACTTCAGTAATGCTGGGGATTACCAGTGAAATGATCACCTTTATTGGTCAATCATCTAGTAGTTCACATGTGTCACAGATCCTGACTGTCTGTAGCATTGTATGTTGAGTCTGGTCTCAAATCACAATGGCCCAGAAAGGAACATTGTATGTTGAAAATATTGTAACATGAGGCCATTGTACAGTAAGTTGAGAGTGGGGGGGGGGGGCAATATATAACCAATATATTTTCTGTACAGTTGGTAGAGTAATGCAAGAAACTAAATACATTATATAGTAGAATGGAAAAGAAACTACTAAGTGATAGAAATGCATACAACTGAAACAACCCTTCCTCTGCTTAGAATTGACCAAAGAAATGATTGTGATAGGAACCTTTATAGTATCCTACATCTTATATCCATGATGATGTTTGGGAAATTATTTCACTGAATTTAGCTGACTGCATTTGACACTAAAGTCATTAGATCAAACGCATACATTTAGGGACCAAGCTGTAACTGGCCTCCAACTATCTGACTTTATGTATACTACAGTATAGGTCTTATCAGGCTCCAGGGTGAGTGTCAAACTGTATATTTATACCCCTTATAATTAGGCTCAAGCACTGGAGAGACCTTATCATTGACTTCCTATTTATGTCTGTATTGCTATATACAATATTATTTGGAGCTATTCACAGTAGCAAGACATTTCAAAGAAGGCTTAGGTTGGAAGGGTACTTTTAATTTTGTTTCCAAAGTTCAATTGCTCCCCTTCTGACAGACTATAAAGAAGATATCTTCACAGTGTTATCATTTGTGTGTGTCAAGCATTCCCCATTCACCTGAATATGTCTGAGCAGGAGCATTTGATCTTTAGTATATTGCTAGTACTTTTCTTTCATGAAATGCACTAGGGATAAAAGTATTCGTCTGACATAAGTGTGACTGACAGTCACTCGGGATATTATGGCTTTGTAGGTTTTAATAGCCTTAATAATATATGGTAGGGAATCATAGTGTGTGTGTGTGTGTGTGTATATATGTATATGTGTGTATATATATATATGTATGTATATATATATATATATATATATATATGCATTGCTCAAAAAAAAATGTGAAAACTCAAATAACACATCCTAGATTTGAATAAATAAATTAAATATTCTCATTGAATACTTTGTTCTGTATAAAGTTGAATGTGCTGAAAACAAAATCACACAAAAATCACCAATGGAAATCAAATTTATTAACCAATGGAGGCCTGGATTTGGAGTCACGCACAAATTTAGGCTATGTTTACACTCCGCAAGTTCTGCAAAAATCATGGCCGTTGTTACAACGGCTGTGATTTCTGCGGTACTTACGTAGTGCTGCAGGCTGAGGGAATCCCGGCCAGAGTGTATACACATGGTACACACTCCAGCTGGGATCCCTAGTGGCGCCACAAGAAACTGACGTGTCCAGCCGCATGCTCCATTGTGTGCAGTGGGATGTTCTTATGCAGGCACGCACGGATGTGCCCGCATCAGAACTCAGCGGCACTAAAGGTAATCCAGCCGGTACTGCAGTAGCGGCTTGGATGATATTTTCTGAAAACGGCGGTCTCTTACAAAATGTGAACATAGCCTTAAAGTGGAAAAACACACTACAGGCTGATCCAACTTTGATGTTATTTCCTTAAAAGTCAAAATGAGGCTCAGTATTGTGTGTGGCTTCTATGTGCCTGTATGACCTCCCTACATGGCCTAGGCATGCTTCTGATGAGGTTGCAGACCTAACAACTAGGAAGGGTAAAGCATGAAATAATTTATTTGGGAGTGAAACAAAACAATATTTACAAATATATACAATAAAATTGTCTCCAAATGCAGAGAGTAATGGAGACCCAAGTTTGCAATGATCTCTAAATCTCTCTTGTCAGTCCCAGGTCACAACTTGGTCATCAATGGTCGTCTAACGTGAGCTGACAATATGAGCATAAGCTCCCAGGTTGTAAACAAATGATAAATAATGTCCACACAAGAAGCCTGTCAGATACCAGATACTAGTCACAAACTGTCATCACTGTTGAGTCACAAACAAATCAGTGTAACACACGGCCCTGATCACTGTGAACCTCGCCCTACGCCCTACTGCCAGTCTGCCACTGCAACAGGACAGGAAAGGTCTCTGTGCTAAGCAGAAAGAGGATACACAGCAGGCGCCACAGCAGGACCACAAATACCCACTCTGACACTTACCCCAATTGCTGATGCCCACAGTTCACCACTGCCACAAGGGACATCCAGGGGTATATCTGTATTGGGCGCAGTGAATTTAAATGCCTCAGTTTCCTTTTCACATAGAACATTGCACCAAACTGTTTATATGATTGTACAGCAATGCATTTGATGTTCTCTTGTTATACCTTATATCTCCTAGCCCCTGATGACATCACAGATGACTACTGACAGAAACGCGTAGGACGAGGTTCACAGTGATCAGGATCGTGTATTACTTACACTGACATTATTTATCATTTGTTTACAACCTGGGAGCTTATGCTCATATTGTTAGCTCATGTTAGATGACCATTGTTGAACTGGTTGTGACCTGGGACTGACGAGATAACTCTCTGTATTTGGAGACAATTATATTGTATATATTTGTAAATATTGTTTTGTTTCACTACAAAATAAATTGTTATTTCATGCTTCACCTTTCTAAGTTGGATCTCCTTCCAGACCTGGACTAAAGCATTTGCCAACTCCTAGACAGTCTGTGGTTGGTGGATGGAGTGAGACGGGATGTCCCATATGTGCTCAATCGGATTCAGGTCTGGAGAACAGACGGGCCAGTGCATAGCTTCAATGTCCTCATCTTGCAGGAACTGTTGACACACTCCAGCCACATGAGGTTTAGCATTGTCCTGCATTAGGAGGAACCCAGGGCCAACCGCAGCAGCATATAGTCTCACAAGGGGTCTGAGGATCTCATCTCAGTACCTAATGGCAGTCAGGCTGCCTCTGGAAAACACATGGAGGGCTGTGCGGCCCTCCAAAGAAATGCCACCCCACACCATTACTGACCCACTGCCAAACCGGTCATGCTGAAGGATTTTGCAGGCAGAAGATTGCTCTCTACAGCGTTTCCAGACTTTGTCACATGCAACACTTGTGCTCAGTGTGAACCTGCTCTCATTTGTTAAGAGTACAGGGTGCCAATCCTGGTGTTCTCTAGTAAATGCCAATCCTGGTGTTCTCTGGTAAATGCCAAGCATGCTGCACGGTGTTGGGCTGTGAGCACAACCCCCATCTGTAGACTTCTGGCCCTTATACCATCCTCATGGAGTCGGTTTCTAACCGTTTGTGCAGATACATAAACATTTGTGGCCTGCTGGAGGTCATTTTGCAGGACACTGGCAGTTCCCCTCCTGGTAGCAGTCCTGCTGCTAGGTTATTGCTCTCCTACGACCTCCTCCACATCTCCTGGTGTACTGGCCTGTCTCCTGGTAGCGCCTCCAGCCTCTGGACACTACACTGACAGACACAGCAAACCTTCTTGCCACAGCTCGCATTGATGTGCCATCCTGGCTGAGCTGCACTACCTGAGCCACTTGTATGGGTTGTAAAGTCTGTCTCAAGCTACCACCAACATTCAAAAGTGACCAAAAGATCAGACAAAAAGCATAGATACTGAGAAGTGGTCTGTGGTCTCCCCCTGGCAAACCCTCCTTTGTTGAGTGTGTCTTGTTAATTGCATGTGAAATTGATTGCCAGTCAGTGTTGCTTACTAAATGGACAGTCTGATTTCACAGAAGTTTGATTTACTTGAAGTTATATTGTGTTGTTTAAGGGTGGTATTACACGGGCCAATGGGGGCCCAATAATACCTGTAAACGAGCAGCGATCTGCTAGACTGTTGCTCATTTACTGGACCTATTACACGGCCCGATAATCGTTAAACAAGGGCTGCAGGGACATCATTACCGATGTCCTTGCAGCCCTTGCTTAACTATATACTGTACATTACCTATCCACGTTCCAGGGCTGCTGCTGCGGTCCGCTTCTCCATGGGTCCCGCGCACTCTAACTTCAGAGCGGCCTGTCAGCTGACAAGCCGCTCAGCCAATCACAGGCCGGGACCACCGCTACCTGTGATTGGCCGGGCGGCCTGTCAGCTGACAGGCCACTCTGAAGCTAGAGCGCGCAGGACCCGAGGAGAAGACCGCAGCAGCAGCCCTGGAACGTGGGTAGGTAATGTATATCGTCAGTTGCCGGAGGCACACCGCTATTACACGTAGCGATGCGCGGTCGGCGCCCGACGAAAATAGTTCCAAACCTATATCAACGATCAGCCAATGATCATTGTCATCGGCTGATCGCTGTATTTATTACATGGAGCGATAATCGGCTGAATAGGGCCGATTTGGCCGATTATCGTTTCGTGTAATAGTACCCTAAGTGTTCCCCTTTTTTTTTTAGATATATACATTTTATGTTTTTCTATGTTTCTATATAAGTGTATAAAGATATGTGTAGATGTTGAAGTTCTCCAGAAAAAAACTGTGGTAAAAATGGGGTTGTCTATATTTCATTTGATTTCAGAAAAACATTGTATTGCTTACTTACTAATATAAAGAGTCTCTTTTACTACTGATTACTACAGTGTAGGCAGGGATCTTGAGGGGGTCCTGCTTACTACTGTGTAGGGAGGGAGCTTAAGTGGTGGTCCTGCTTACAACTGTTTGGGGGTGGGGTTAAAGGGGGGTTCCTGTTCACTACTGTGTTGACAGAGGGCTGTCTGCAACTCATTAAGGCTGTGTGCTTTTACTTTATTCAGGGGTCTAGTGTCTGACTTTATTTTGAGATCTGGGTTATGAATTCATGGAAGGATCTTGATTATGAGTGTTTTCAGGGATATGGGGTATGAATTTATTTAGTGGTCTGGAATCTGACATTCTTCAGGGGTCTGGAGTAAAAAATTATTTAGTGATATTATAAAAGGGTCTGATATCTAATGTCTGAGGTGTGATTTTATTCCGGGGTCTGCAATATAAATTTATTTTTGTTGCTGTAGAATATGTGAATTAGCTCAGAAATAAGGGGCCATTGATATCGGAGCAGTAAACTCTACAGTCCTCAGGAGAAGTTGCCAAGGTGGTATGGACCAGATGGACAAGAATAGGGAATGAGAACAACTGATCAGAAAAGAGTTATATAGACATCCATGAGTTATATAGTCGCTGTCACTTCACCCAACACCTGCCATAGTAAATAATTGTATCTCCAAAAAGATAATAATAATTCTGGTGTATTTTAGAACTTCTTTGACCAAGGCATTGTCTTCATAGAGAATTTTTCTAACATATTATAAAGACAGTAGCTACAAAAAGTCTCAGTGAGATCTAAGTGTCGACAGGAGCCCTTCTTTGCCCTTAGAACAAACTTACTAGCTAACAGGATAAATACTTTTATTGTTATGAATTATTTCATGGTGGATACAAGGATTTTCCAAAACAGGTCTGGCAGAAGAGCAAAAGAATTGTTATACATCCAGCCTGTTATTATACCCGGTCATTGTTTTATTCTCTTGTAAAGTGATTATGTTCTGCACGTTCCCTGAGTAGACTTGGTATCTGCTACATGGTCACCGCCAATATTACTGGTTTTATTGATTCTTTCGTATTCATAGTATATATCATCCCTGACTGTCAGTGCTCGTTTACTCCTCTGCATCACCCCGTGTAATAGGGCTTAAAAGAGAACATTTACAATCAAAGAAGACATCACCTGTAAGTCAACAAATATTATAGTGATATATTCTACCTGATATGCATCTGATATGTGTTGTGTACTCCTTTATAATCTGCAATGTGATGATACAATCAGCAGACTGCTTATATGGATCTATGTACTATGCACTATGAGGCTATGTTCACACTGCGTACGATTCCGTCCACAGTTCTTACACTGCCGTACATGTGCGGCTGAAACTATGGGCGTGGGAAAAATCGACATGCGGCCGGATGCGTACGCACTGCGAACATACGCCCACAGTACAGTTATGCTTCCCTAGTTTGTTTCGAAGCGATCTGAAGCAGGTCATTTACTTGGAAATCTTCGCCCAGCCCAATAAAACACACAGAACCTTTTGAATCGAAAAATCAAGTTCAATTTGGCTGAAATAATTACTCCGTACGGGACCGCATGGAAATCCACGGCCGTGAGTTCGAACATTTCCATCCTCAAACAATGGTCTTGTTCATTTTTCACGGCGCCGCATACTATCCGGTCGTAAGCTCATACGTAGTGTGCACTGTGCGGGCGTATATCGTATACTCGTATATCGTATATCGCATTAACCTCAAAACTACGTGCGTATATTCGCGGTTGGCACTACGCGCGGAAATATACGTAGTGTGAACCTAGCGTGAGAATGGGGATTCTGTAGCAATGTAAAGAAAAAGTATATTTATTGTTTATATACATAATGCAAAACTACTTTGCACATGATAACTATGTTTTAAGATATCTTTTAGAAGCCATTTATAGGTATAAAATGTCATAAATGTCTCATGTAAAATGCTATAAATGTCAAAAGTCTGATGCTATAACACATTGTATCCTATGTAGGTATAAAAAAAGGACTAAAACTAGAATTCATACATTCCAATTTGCTTTACACAACAACAGGGAAAGCACACTGACTTGCCCCATATAACTATACCTTTACACTTGTCAGTGATTTTTAAGTTCCATAAATTGTAAACCTTTTTACTATATCATTTTATGTCCTGCACCAACTAAGACCTGTATGATTTTACTACAGTAAGTTTTACAAAGATATATAGCAGCCACTAGAAGAATTCAGCATTTTTGTCATCCAGATTTCCATAAACCTCATCACCTTTTGTCAAACGTTTGCATTATTTATTCATAGTTGCTATATGTAGTTCACATCAAGTGTCTTATAGACTGCATGATGGCAAATGGATTTTACTACTGACAAATGAACAATCAACAAATGTGGAAATAAAGCATTCCTATGATTAAATAAAATGTTGTACTTTTTACTACTATAGCTGTTGTGGCAAAGCAGTATACATTCTATGGGCTATTATAATGGATGTTAAAATTTGCTTAAAGCAAGAGAATTAATAGGCTTTTTTTTTCTTTGTACGTGTGTAAGGCCTGTTTTATGCCAGTGTATGGGTATACATCTGTAATATGGATGGAAAAGCATCAGTATTGCTTCAGTATTGCATCCCATATTTTATACAGTAAAGACAGATATTTTCTGTATTTCTGTAAAAATATAAAACCAAATGCCTCCTTGTGCATTAAAGCAATAAAGAGCATGTACCCCAAATTCCTTGCCACTCCTGCTTCTGTTGTGCCAGCTACCCAATGAGACCTAGACCAGTAGTGCCATACACATCAAACTAATGTTGCAATACAATTTGAACAATAAAAGTGGTACAATACCTAGACTATTAGTGTCTTTTTTTCTAACAAAAATAATACTGCTCCATACTACTGACCGGACAGTGCCCAGGCTAATAGTCCAATTCAGTACCAAGATTACTAGTGCCATGCTCACAACAATAGCTCTACAGTATTTGCGTTTCCAGATTTCCAGACCAAGAGTCCTGGCAGCAATGCAGTTCCCACTCCAGGACATATACGTACAGTACATGCTGGTGAACATTTAGGCTCAGAAGCAGAGTCTACCTGATCGGCAGCGGTAGCTGGAGGTTAATCACAGTCGTGCTACCCACTTAACTGCAGAAACAGCAGAAGCCTATGGAGCCTAGCCAAAGGCTGGTCTCACAGGCCATGACTGTCAATGTAATAGTTACAGTTACGCTACATTACGCATACAGAATTTTTTCAGTGTAGTATGACAGTAGTCCTATGTGTCAGTAGGTTTCTGCTGCCCTATCTAAGGGTATTATAAACTAGTGACAGAGAAGAAGAACAGAATGATGCATCACTTACATTGATTAGGAGATATCCTCCTGAAGGATTCTTCGCATCACACACTATTTCTCTTCATTACATGCATATGCTCAGTAGTCCTATGCTCAGTCCTATGCCCAGTTTCCTATGTCCACCAGCTGTTGATTGAATTCACTGAATTTATCAACCAGTATTCAACACTAATAAAAAGTACAACGTGTTTAAAAAAAAAGTAGAATCACTTGGATATGTTAAGGCTTTACAAAATTTTTCTTGAAGTCCAGAACTGGCTGCATCTTTAGCTTATTATTATTAGTTTATAATATTTAATAATGTAATAATTATAATATGTAATAAATATTTAATAATATAAAAGAAGAAGCTAATTATACAAATAATTAAGATTATCTCTTGGTGTAATTGGCTGCATCTTTAGTTTATTTTTATTAGTTTATAATATTTATCATTTGTATAACTGGCTGCATCTTTAGTTTATGCTTATTAGTTTAGCTTAGAATATATAAATTTTGCATATATCTCGGCATGCTTAAACTCATCGGAAAACAAAGCCTGAGTAATAACATTGCTTGCATACACCTTGTTTAACAAATGTATAAAAGATAACCTTTGCTGTGTTACAATACAAAAATAATACATTCCAAAGTTTATTTGTAAAGAAAATATAAACCATTAATCTTGAAATATTGGACTTTTTAATATTGTTATGTACCTGTCCGTGCCTGCCAATTATATAGAATTGTCTTCTACTATATTTCACGAAGAAAATGAAAACAATTGCGGCACACATTGCCAGTGGTAAGCAGGTAAGGCCCTGCTCCAATATTTCTACATGCTAGAGAAATTGTATTCAGAATATTAAGATGGTAATCTTTTCCTACTCTGCATTTCTTAGGGCTTCTCGGAATGTATTGTTTAGTTGTGCTTTGTTGCAGAAGTCCTTATCTATATTATACAGTTTGCTTCAAAAACCCTTCTTTATAAATTTCTCTCCATTGTATACCCGAATGCAGTTTATTAATTTAGGAAACTTTCAATAACAATTTACTTTTTAATGCATTGATCTTGTTAAGCAACAATAAAGCTGAAATGAATAGCCAAGAATGCAATTATCGCCATGGCCTCTTTTCAAATTGGAATTGATTCCATTATCCGTTTTACATATCAGGAAGTTAAATTAAAAATCAATTAATTGCATACAAATGAAATGGAATATATTGCATCTTGTCTGCTGTTCATGCAAAATTAACTTTATGATAAAAACTTGACTTTTCTCCTTTAACTTCTTGCAAAATGTAGAGAACTCTATGAGTGAATTAAATCACTTGATTTATGTAGCTTTTCTTGTGCTGAGAAAAAAATATATAACTCACTGATTAAAAATGTACAGTGAAAGATCATTAGCTAGATTACCCCATTATATTACATTTCCTTTTTTCTTTTAGCTCAATAAGACACATTGTACACAAACATAATCCATAATCATTTTATGGTTGTAGCTAGGCTTAGCTTCACCTGGATAGAAATATTAAATGAAGTGCCTTTGCCCACATATGCAAGAGAAGGAGTGGGCATGACGCACGAAAGGATGATGATAAAAATAAAGATTAATAAAAGATTAAAGACTTTCGTTATAGCTCTTTGGCTTAACCAGGGATTGATGATGAGCTACAGGGGGAGTTGAATGCAACGTTGTCACCTCCAGTTTTACTGGGCCTTGTAGAGGCCATAGCCTCTTTAGCCACACTGCCTTGTCATGGTCACTGGTGGTCCAGAGGGCTTTTGCAGGGGCAGGTTACTTTCTGGCACTTCTATATAATGTCTCTCTCTTGACAGGTCAGCTGTAGAGATTTTAGGGGAGGATGCACCTAAGTGGTAGTGAAGGTCGGTGAACTGGACTTTGTGATTTTCCCAGGGTTAACTTCCTGATGCTGCTGCCTGGCTGATGACAAAATGGTGGGGGCACCATTGGTGTTGGTGTGGTGCAGATTCTAAACCAGAAAACAGGGAGAAAAGGATTGAGGTGTTGAAATAACAGCTTTACTGATCGCTTAAGGTCCTTTAAGACTAAAAGATTCATCGGCCGTGGGGTCCACTAAAGGTGCGTTTACATGAAACGATAATTGGCCCGATCGTACGATTAACGATTTCGGAGTAACGATCAGCGTTTAGACGGTACGATATATCGTACGGAAAATCGTTTTGTGATCATTTTGTGATCGCTTAAGCCTATCTCACACATTGGTTAAATCGGCGAACGACTGTTCACACGGAACGATCTGCGATTTTTTTGGGAACGACGAACAACGGTTTGATAACATGTTGAAAGATCAAAATTAACGATTTCTCGTTCGTCGTTTGATCGTTCTCTGCGTTTACACGTACAATTATTGTTCAAATTCAATCGTTATCGCGCAAATTTGCACGATAATCGTTACGTGTAAACGCACCTTAAGGAGTACCGATCAGTGACATTGCATGACAATTTGAGCAGCCAAACTACACAACTGATCCTTGTATTTTTCATGCAGCCCTGGATAGTGACAGCACAGATATGCATGGTCAGTTTGAGTGAGATAGCTCAGTTTAAATATGCAAGTGTATTAATACAGTAGATGTACCCATCAAATCCATATAACGTGTTTACTTCATACAGTAGTGTCAGTGCTATACATACCTGATAAATTGTGCTAATAGTGAGCAGCATGCCAAACATATTCCCAAAATTCTTAATTAATCCCTAATCAGTAAATGTGTACAGCATTAAAAACATACCAGAGAATGGGTTACAGAATGCATGTGATGTAAGGAATCCACGCATGTAGTCATGCAAACCCAGGTCTGTTGTGTCATGTGATCACACCCTGCATCATGTTATCCTCCCTAGTGAGTGGAGTGAGCATGTGCACAGCAAGCCCTCCCCCCCCCCCCCCCTTCCAGGAGAACTGCCATACATGAATTCCACCATATTAAATAAGGGCAAATCAGCCCAGCAGTAAAAAAATAAAAAAATAAAAAAAAAACAACAACATATAACTAAAAACATAAATAAAGTTGGGATATAAGTGACCATAGTAAGGTTGGTAATGAGCATAACACATGAATGTCTATAAAGGCTATAATATGATATAATTATACTCAGTGCATCAGGTATTATCACGTGTTCTTTGTATGGGAAATCCTCAAACCATGACATGTTGGTAAGGCCTGAGGACTGGAATTGAGAAGCACTGGTATAGAGTACTCTATAATTACTTTCAATAATGCACAGTTTCTGCAGACCACATAAGTGCAGTTAGATTCAGTGACTCACAGGGGGCATCTCTGATTGGATTCGTTCACTTTTCCTTTATTCTTTATTTGGTCCCGGACATCATAAAGACTTCCGGTGATGATCTCCGCAAAATGTGCCAGACAAACATTTAAAGGGGTTTTCTGATTTATTACTTATCCCCTTGTCTCGCCCAAGTATGAGATTGTGGGCCACAAGAGTAAGGCAAGGAGTCAATTACATTGCTGCTCTTAACTGCGAGCGCTCATCAGGAGCCACTCAAAGCACCCAGCTCTTGGGAGGGACCACTCAGTGCAGCCAAATTGATTCATGTAAAGTACAAATGTGTTTGCCTTTACCTTTTCTTTCTAGTCTAGTAAAGGATTGCAATTTGTCAAGAAACCCTTTGTACATGTTACATAGTTATGGTCTAGTAGAACTATTTGTCCACTGTATAATAGTATTATTGGTAATTAGTATTTGTCTTGACCTACTATTTTTCTTCAGTAACAGTATGATGGTGTTATTCAGTCACTGGTGGTCATGGTATCACACATAAAAATTAGCTTTATAGCTATGTGGTCTTAGAGATATGCATTGTTTTTGGGGTGGAGGGAGGAGGTTCTCATTTGCCTAGGGCACCTAGTGGATCCTCGTACATTTTATGGTCTACCAAGCATGTGCACATAATGGGAGACCTAATTCCTTGCACTTAGTGTATTTTTATGCTTCACTTAAATATTAACCCCTTGACGACATAGGGCGTATATTTACGCCCTGATGCCGTTAGGGACGTTCAGAGCGGGGCCACGCGGCGGCCGCGCTCTGAACCGCGCTCTGAATCGCGGCGGTCCCAGGTGCCGCTTGTAGCCCGGGACCGCAGGTATTAGCAGGCACGGTCCGATCGCCGTGCCCGCTAATACAGTAATCAGATGCAGCTGTCAAAGTTGACAGCTGCATCCGATTACCGGACGCAGCGTCATCCCTGGTGTCTAGTGGGGAGATCGCTCCTCCGATGTTATCCCGGAGGAGCTATCTCCGTTTCTGAAGCCGTCCGGGGACCGCTCCAAGATGGCGCCGTCCCCGGCTCGGCACTCATTTACTTCCGGCTGCAGCAGCCGGAAGTAAACGAGTGCCTATCTCATGGATCTCTGCAGCATATCTATGCTGCAGAGATCTCTATGAGAGATCAAAGCACTTATACTAGAAGTCCCCTAGGGGGGCTTCTAGTATAAGTGAAAAAGTAAAAAAAAAAGTGTTGTTAATAGTAAAAAGCCCCCTCCCCTAATAAAAGTCTGAATCACCCCCCTTTTCCCAAGTTATTAATAAAAGTAAACAAATAAATAAATAAATAAACATGTTTGCTATCGCCGCGTGCGTAATCGCCTGAACAATTAATTAATCACATTACTGATCTCGCACGGTAAACGGCGTCAGCGCAAAAAAATCCCAAAGTGCAAAATTGCGCATTTTTGGTCACATCAAATCCAGAAAAATTGTAATAAAAAGCGATCAAAAAGTCGTATATGCGCAATCAAGGTACGGATAGAAAGATCACATCATGGCGCAAAAAATGACACCTCACACAGCCCCATAGACCAAAGGATAAAAGCGCTTTAAGCCTGGGAATGGAGCAATTTTAAGTGACGTATATTTGTTGACAATGGTTTGAATTTTTTACAGGCCATCAGATACAATATAAGTTATACATGTTACATATCGTTTTAATCGTAACGACTTGAGGAACATGCATAACAAGTCAGGTTTACCCCAGGGCGAATGGCGTAAAAACACATTTCCCCCAAATAAACAAAATGCGTTTTTTTTTTCAATTTCACCACACTTTGAATTTTTTTCTGGTTTCGCAGTGTACTTTATGCAAAAATTCAGCCTGTCATTGCAAAGTACAATTAGTGACGCAAAAAATAAGGGCTCATGCGGGTTTCTAGGTGGAAAAATGCAAGTGCTATGGCCTTTTAAGCACAAGGAGGGAAAAACGAAAACTCAAAAATCGAAATTGGCTCTGTCCTTAAAGAGAACCAATCACCTAAATATAACTGTCCCTATTATGACAGTACATCTCTCCCTAAGTCTATTCATGAAGATACAGACTGCCTTTGCAGTCTGTATCTTTATACTTTACCTGATCCTCTGTTCCCTGGCTGTTCCGGTGAGCGCCGCCATCTTGATGACGTCACTTGCGTTCCAGCTGTGCGTTCCAGCGTGACGTCATCAAGATGGCGGCGCCGCCGGAACAGCCAGGGAACAGAGGATCTGGTAAAGTATAAAGATACAGACTGCAAAGGCAGTCTGTATCTTCATAGATAGACTTCATGAGGATACAGACTGCATTTGCAGTCTGTAGCTTTATACTTTACCTATCCTCTGCTTCAATGCCGCAAGGCCGGGCACCGCCATCTTGATTACGGGCCTTGCGTTCCACCGCTGGAACGCAAGTGACGTAATCAAGATGGCGCCGCCGGCCTTGCTGCACCGAAGAAGAGGATTAGGTAAAGTATAAAGATACAGACTGCAGAGGCAGTCTGTATCTTCATAAATAGATTAGAGAAGAGGGATTTTAGATAATACACAGCGATCTTGCGCTGTATAGCGCGAGATCACTGTGTGTTAACAGAGCGGCAGGCAAAGGATCATGGGAACCTTTCCTGCCACTCTGCATGACGGGAGTTTCCTGTCTCGCGCCGGCTCTTTTGAAAAGAGCCGGCTCGAGACAGGAAAGTAAAAAGGGAATAATTCAAAAACGTGACAATAAAAATAATTAATTATATTTGCAAATGTCAATTAAATTATGATTTGCATCTAATTAAGGAATAAAAATTTTTTAACTTTCGTCCATGATTGGTTCTCTTTAAGGGGTTAATAATATGTTACTACTTTTTGTCTACAGCTCCCACACATACCTATGATAACAGACTACAAAATCTACATAGTTTGGTTCTTGGGTCCTTCCTTTATCTCAGGAGCTGTAGACATGAAACTGTAAAACTTTTTTCATTAAGGCCATTTGCAAAGATTTTCTTTATTGAAAAGACACCCTTAACTTGGTCATGTCTGTGCTTCTGCCAGTGGCCATATTTATTTTAAGGTAAGCGAGTTATCTTAATGAACAGGCTAGGACAAATACAATAAAACCCCTCCTGATTATATTCAATTCACAACGGTTTGTAATCTAAAGAATGACATGTTATTGTTTGCAGTGATTAGAGCCTGGAACAGAAGGTTATATTTTACATTGCAGTTACAGAATAGACATATCACAAAATGCAATCTGTTAGCTTGGACTCCATTTACTGTGTCTTTTTTTATTTCTTTGGCAGATTAAAACAATGTTCTAATACAGCAATGAAGCAACGAGCATATGCCCAGATCTTTCACTGTGCCACCCTTCTTATCTTCATTCCAAACACTGTTCTTTCCCTGTCTGTGTGCTGTAAAATGCTCGGCTGTGACTCTTCATTGCATATGGAGTGTAAAAAATGACTCCATGCTCCACTGGGAGAATCTAGAAATTGTGTTACATCCTTATTCTGGGTAATATTAATGCACAGGCAAAATGTTAATTAATTAATTATGAGACAAATGAATTATAACACTTCATAAATCTTGCAGATATTAACATATTGTAGACATGTCTGTATTATATTTTCATATCACATAGCAACAACATATAATAGAAAAGATCCTAAAAGTCATGGCATGTGCTCCTGCATACAGCTTCCAGCTTATTGTAGCAGGTGTAAGTTACCTGAAATTCCATACTCACAGATTTCTAAAACATTCCAAGGCTTCAATTTAAGGCTATCCCTTTATTTGTAATTGTCTAATAACAGCATTAGCTTAAATGGGAATTACAGGGAGGAACATTATAGATACTGGAAATAAGTCCAAAGTTGTATTGCGTAATATACTATATTTTAAAAACTGAAGCCTTTGCCTGATCTTAGTGCATTCCCCCTGCATTCTAGAAGCTGGGCCGTGCTATCTTTTCCTCCTCCATGTCAATCTCACTGCCTCCACTCACTTCCTTCTGAGCCAATCCATCACACAATCCATCAGCTCAGGGGGCTGAGTTTGATGCAGCTAGCTATTCAAGCCAAGCCTCCTGGATTTTTTTTAGTATTAATATTTATTTGTAAAGCACCCTTGATTCGAGAGCGTTGTACACAAGATAAGGGAATTTGAAACAATTTACAAAAAAAAAAAAAACATTAAGTAAATGGCAGACAGGTACATAGGGAGAGACTTGTAAGTTATATCCATTTGATAACCTGCCTAGGTTCTGCGGTCCTCTCTCTCCTAATTACCTTGGTCACCCTCTTTACCAGTTATAGTTTACCTATGCTCTTTTTATACACAGGTTTACAAAACTGTACATACTGTAGTATTCCATGTGTAGTACAATAAGTAACTTGTATTAGTGTAAAACAAAATTTTTGTCATGATGCGTATCTATGCCTCTTGTGAAGTGTCTCATGATTTAATTTGCCTTGGTAGCAGCTGTCTGGCATTGTTGCTAGTGTTGCATGTACTGCTCACCAATATCTCTGTTTTGTTTTTCAGTGGCAATTTATCATGTGCGTTACTACTTTATACAGAATTGTACATTTTGTTTCCTCGGTCCTAGTGCATAACCTTACATTTAACCTTATTAAAATGTATTTGCTATTTCTTCGGCCAACTTCCAGCTTCTCCAAATTCCTCTATAATATTATATTATTGTTCTCAGTGTTACTTGTAGAGCTTAGTGTTATCTGTAAATGGTAATCTCATACTCCGTAAGCCCTCTAAAGAGTCAGTAATAAATCTCTTAGCTGTGGGCCCTATGTTTCATTAGTAACCCACCTCTGTTTTCTATGACTGAGTTATATGTTAACCCTTTTACTAATCATTTATGTAGCACACTATAAAGCAATAGCTAACAGGGGCAAAAGGTGGCATTGGCCTCAAGAACATGGTGGGGCCATTTTGGGAGGTTACACAGTAAAATACGTGGAGCTCATTTCAACTACATACTGAATACTTGGGGGGGACCCATCACTTCAGGCCTGCTGTCTCACCAGACAGAATTTAGGTTGGTGCAATGCAGTGACATCATGTGCTAGATGCAGTGCTGGCATCATGCTACTTATAGTGAGGACCAAAAGCAATAGATGTTTTCATGACTAATAAAGAGGGATAAGGAAAGGGAGAGGGAATGAAAATGAATGACTCTTATGAGAGAAGATATAATGTGTGTGTAACTGGATGTAACTGTACTGTATTCACTTGTCTACACAGCTGTTGTGTAGATCCTACTAGGATGCACATTATTATTACTATTATTATTAATTACTATTATTAATTATTGTTGTTGTTTTAATAGTACATTTTTTTCTGCTAAATATTATGCACTGTACAGAGTTTGTCATTGCTTCCTGTCCACAGAGGAACTTACACTCTAAATTCCAAATTAACTTACCAGTATGTGAGGAAGCCAGTGAACTTGAAGGAAAGCCATGCTAACATAGGGAGCACATGTGCAAAAACTCCTTGCAAATGTTGCCTTTCATATTATTTGAATCCAGGAGCCCCAGTGCTGAAAGACAACAGTGAACTTAAAGTGTACCTTTAATTTTATCCTGGCAGCAGGATATGCTGTCAAAATCCTGCTGCTATGGTGTCTGTTAAGGCATGTGCCGAAAATACAATGCAGTCAACTGCGCTTCCAGAAGAATTCAATCTCCAGCGCATGCCTGAACAGACACCGTAGTGGTACTATGTGTACGCCACTAGTTGGCCTGTATACCAGTCGTGTAGGGCAGGAAGAAAGGGGAAGCCGAGTGGTGGGGAATGCATTAGCACTTTGGCGGCTTGGTCCCATCAATTTAACTTTTGAGCCAAGAACAAAAGAACGATTTTATGATTTATGGAAAGCGAACAGCTTTAGAAAGAGTAGCACCCGCTTCACTGCCCATTCCGTCCATGTCTCTAGCTCATAGTCTGCATAGTCTGACAGATTTGCTTCAAACATTTCTACATATTCACACTGTGCCAGAGTGAAAGTCTACTCATGAATTTCCAGTGTTATTTCACTACATGTAGATCAAATGTACCATTTTCATGTCCCATATAGGTTGCTTATAACAGTGTCATATGCATAAGTACAAAACTACAAGAATACAATACACAGTTCTATTGCTGTTCTTCTCAATTGTATTTGATAGCAGTTTAGTGATTTCTTTATAAATATGTATGTGATGATATAAGAAATTTCCTTCGAGCTGTAAGTGAACCCTTTTATTACTCAGCCTGAACTATGCATATAATGATATGTGATTTTCTTGTAATTCTAACTCACTGAATGAGAAAGTTGTCAATAAAAGTTCCCTGCTGCGATGCTACAGAGGAAGATGAACGTAGGTTTAGTCTTGCACTATCTGGATTTCAAATAACAGGCAAATGAGTCAGCCTGTGGGTTACCATGTGAGATCAACAAATCCAGTATGTCTTATGGATATGACATCAGTGGCATTTGAACTGTTCTAATGCGTATTCATAAAAACATTTCAACTTATCTTAGTTTATCTAAAAGTCATATATTTTGTAAATATCAAGACAGAACAAAATGCTAACATAGCAAAACAAATAGCTTAATGTTCTTTGTTGTTTTTCCCCAATATAATGGCAACAATAGAAACTTCATTTCAGAGATTAGCTCAGTGCTTGAACATTTGTCGGCATACCTGGACTGGTTGTTGCGCCCATTATTGAAATCAACTCTGTCCTATGTTAAGGATACGGGTGAGTTCCTGAGCATAATAAAAGAGTCCATGTGGGTGGAGGGGGATGCATTGGTGCCCATAGATGTGGTGGGGGTCTGGGCTATCAGGGGTGCCCTAACCGATGCCGGGAAGTCTGAGAGGTACATTGATTTTGTTTGTGAGTCGCTGTTACTCATCCTTAACCCCTTAAGGACAGAGCCAATTTCGATTTTTGCGTTTTTGTTTTTTCCTCCTTGTGCTTAAAAAGCCATAGCACTTACATTTTCCACCTAGTGACCCACATGAGCCCTTATTTTTTGCACCACTAATTGTACTTTGCAGTGACAGGCTGAATTTTTTCATAAAATATGCACAAGCCAAAAAGACAGAAATGGCTGCACATCACACCCATGGCTGACACGAAAGCTTATTCAGCTACATTTAAAACCAACATTAGAAGTTAGTATATAATTTGGCCAAACCATATTGCCTCATGTACCACGTGCAGGTCTTCTGATGCACATGAGTCCCTAACCAAAAAACATCACTGTGCCGGTCAGTGACCACAATCTCCGCAAAACGTGCGCAAGCAGAGAAGGGGGGGCCACGGAATGGCCCTACAACCCCATTGTCACAGGACCAGACCCTAAAGGGCCCCCCGGACCCCGCAGGCGCCACCGGAGGAAAAAGTGGACGCCAAGCAACACAAGTGTGAACAAGCTCTTACCTCTCTCTCCATTCCTCTGCAGGTAGAATGGGAGAATACTAGGAGATCCTCCCCTTATGTACACAGGTTTTATCACATGGGTCTTACAAAGCACGAGTGCTAGCCACAATGAAAAAAGGGACAGAATACATAAAATATGCACAAGCCAAAAAGACAGAAATGGCTGCACATCGCACCCATGGCTGACACGAAAGCTTATTCAGCTACATTTAAAACCAACATCAGAAGTTAGTATATAATTTGGCCAAACCATATTGCCTCATGTACCACGTGCATGTCTTCTGAATTTTTTCATAAAGTACACTGCGAAACCAGAAAAAAAAAAAATATGTGGTGAAATTGAAAAAAAAACAAACGCATTTTGTTTGTTTTGGGGGTATTTGTTTATACGCCATTCGCCAAGGGGTAAAACTGACTTGTTATATATGTTCCTCAAGTTGTTACGATTAAAATGATATGTAACATATATGATGTATAACTTTTCTTGTATCTGATGGCCTGTAAAAAATTCAAACCATTGTTCACAAATATATGTTCCTTAAAATTGCTCTATTCCCAGGCTTATAGAGCTTTTATCCTTTGGTCTATGGCGCTTTTTATTACAATTTTTCTGGATTTGATGCGACCAAAAATGCACAATTTTGCACTTTGGGATTTTTTTGCGCTAACGCTGTTTACCGTGCGAGATCAGGAATGCGATTAATTAATAGTTTGGGTGATTACACACGTGACGATAGCAAATATGTTTATTTATTTATTTATTTACTTTTATTTATAACCAGGGAAAAGGGGGTGATTCAGACTTTTATTAGGGGAGGAGGCTTTTTATTGACAACAACACTTTATTTTATTTTTTTTACACATATACTAGAAGCCCCCCTGAGGGACTTCTAGTATATACACTTTGATCTCTCATTGAGATCTTTGCTGTATACTTATACAGCAAAGATCAATGAGATCGGCACTTGTTTGCTTTCGGCTGCTGCAGCCGAAAACAAACGAGTGCTGAGCCAGGGTCAGCGCCATCTTGGAGCAGACCCTGGCAGGTAATAGATACGGAGATCGCTCCTCCGGGACAACCCCCCGGGACCGCGGTGGTTCAGAGCAGGGTCGCCACGCGGCCCCGTTCTGAGGCCCCTTACCGACAAAATGGGTAAATAAACATGTACATGAAATGAGTGAGGTCGTACCACAGGTATGAAGACAACATCTTAATGGTATGGACAGGGACCCCAGAGGATTTCTTCAATTTTGTGCACCACCTAAATTCCACCAATAATTCCAACATGTTATTCACGGCTAAGTTTGGCGGTGAACGTTTGGAATTCTTGGACACTGTGGTGGTAGTAAAAGACGGGACCCTCATGACTGAGGGTTATAGGAAGGAGACGGCTACTAATTCTCTCTTGCATCATAACAGCTACCATCCCGAAAATGTCAAGCGGGCTGTCCCGGTGGGACAGTTCACTAGACTGAACAGGATTAACAGCCGAGTCAGGTGGTTGATTTGAAAATGAGACTGTTGGAGAGGGGTTACCCAGAAAGAACTATAGATAAAGTGGAGAAAGGCAAGACGAGGATTCGAGTTACAGGGGAGGAAGAGAGGTTTTGTTTATGTTTTAAGCATACCTGCATGGATAGTCGGGTACATGCTGCCATTCTGAGACACTGGCACATCATAGAGGCAGACGATGATCTGAAAATGGTGACAAAGAGCAAACCTGTAATAGCCTATCGTAGGGGTAAAACCCTAGGGGATACCCTGACCAGTAGTGTACTCCCGGAAGCAAGAGGTACCTGGCTGAGAGAGGGGTTGTCTAAAGGTAATTTTAAATGTAGGCATTGCCACTTTTGTGATTTCAATATGAATACAAGGACTTTTCATCTAGGTGGTTATGAACATTGTGTCAACCAGTTAATTACCTGTAAGAGTAAGTTCGTCATGTATGTAGTTATGTGCCCATGTGGGTTCTTTTACATTGGGAAGACCATCAGGTACTTATATGTCAGATTTAGGGAGCATTTCAAATCCGTTAGGTCAGGTGTAGGCTCCCCTAGACTAATTGAACATGTAAAGGTTAAACATAATGGTGATCCCAGTGTTTTGCGATTCGCAGGTTTGGAGATTGTTCACACTCCTAAAAGAGGCGAAGATCACTGGCAAATGTTGTTACAAAGAGAAGCTGTGTGGATCGCAAAGACTGGAGCCTTGGGTCCCCTTGGATTGAATGATCGCAATGATCTGTCTGTATTTGTGAAATTGTGTGTTATTTACATGTATTTAGTTTCGGTGTACTACCACTTTAATTGCACTCGTATGTTTTGCTGTCATATATTTCCGTGGGAAAGGGGTGGGTATTTAACCTACGCAGAACCACGTCATTACGTAATACGAGGCCAGTTGAAGCGCGGAAAGCGTGAAATGGCCGTAGCCTCAGTGGGACACATTTGGGATGTTATTGCCTTGCCTGTGAGCTGATGTACAGCATTTGCTTCGAATAAACCGCACTTTTGATGAGTTGCCGCTTCCTGCTTTAGTTCTTTACTCTGCACAGAAACTTCATTTAGTTCATCTTAACCCAGTTACATTTCTGCATTTCATTATTGTGCAAACAGTATGCCAGTCTGTCATGTGCAGCTGACTTCTTGTGAACTATGACATCATCATCATCAACTATCATTACATCATTAGGCATCACATCCCTCCTGGAAACTCAGATTCCTCCTCTCTCAGCTTTACTCTCCTTGTTCATGGTTAAGATCAGCAGACCAATGTGTCATGTCCCTGTCTATTCCTAAGGGGTCTAAGTGTGGTATTACACGGGCCGATGGGGGCCTGATAATACCTGTAAACACGCGCGGGACCCGGGGAGAACGGACCGCAGGAGCAGCCCTGGAGCGTGGATAGGTAATGTATATCGTGCGGTGCGCGGACGGCGCTTGACAAATATAGGTTCAAACCTATATCAACGATCAGCCGATGATCGTTGTCATCAGCTGATGGTTGTATTTGTTACACAGAGCGATAATCGGCCGAATTGGGCCAATTATCATTCCGTGTAATAGTACCCTAAGAGTATCCTCCATTTTTCATGAGATACTCCAGATGGTGGAGAAGGTGACGGATGCTGCAGACAAAGACAAAAGTGTAGGTCACTCAGTGCTGGTATGAAAACGGTTGGGTCAGGTTCACAGGGCAGAAACACACAGCAAGAAACAATGGGATCTAGGAACTATCCGAGGGGCACAGGACCAGACAGCAGGAACACAGGGATATGGGAACCCCAAAAAGGGAACATGGGAACCAAGATGGAGAGTATGGGAAAACCAGGTAGGGTATACACAGGTACAGGAACTCCACAGGAAGAGGGGGGGATAATATGCCACTGTGGCTTTAAAACTGGGAAGGGTGCCCGAGAGCCAGAGCGAGAAAACGAGCTGCAGTGTTGTTATTTACAGAGCTATAAGGAAATATATTCCAGAAGTGTGATTTCATGGGTATTGCATATATTTGCTAAAACAGACAGGCCAGGAGTGGGGCCAGCTCCCTCTCATATATGCAACTGATGTCACTAATATGGCTGTAAAAGGCATAAATGATCATAAAAATGATATTTTTGTGTGTTAGAAATTTTTGAAGTCACAGCATATTATTAATCTGAACTAAAAAATGATTTAGGTGAAAATATTTTGCATAGATGTGGTAATGAAATACAGATGCTCATTGGAGTAAGAACCTACAAAGTCACCTGGAGGTTACAGTATTTTCTCAAAGGTTGAACACAGCAGTTTGGATGAAATGTCATACAGCATCCCTGTCATGTCTGGTTTAGGGTCCCTTCACATGATCTGCAGCAGATTTGGTGCTGTGTTCAGTAAAGGGGAAGTCCATATATAGCACATTTTCTCTGCACTTACTACTGCATGGCGTGTTCAGGTCACATCAACTGCCGTCTCTTGCTGCTCCAGTCTGTCCGAATGCTGCAGCAGGTGCGGCAATACATAGGGAAGGAGAGAGAGGATAGTGACGTAGACTAAAAATGTATACATTAAGCATGGTACTGTACTTTTTGCTTTGTAAGACACATATTTTAGCAATGTCAGATTGCTGCACAATCCGCTCTCTTCTCCTGATGGACACAAAAGGAAACATACTAAGAACAGGAGCTAAAGGACCTGCAGGACCTTAACTAATGTTACAGTCATGTAATTAGTCACATGGCTGGCAGGAGGGCTCCTTGTACATACTGTAAGTAGGGAAAAATCTGTATTAAATGTGTGTGTGTGTGTGTGTGTGTGTGTGTGTGTGTGTGTGTCCATAAAGGGGTGGTGTCATGAAGATACAATATATTAGAGATGCAATATAATAAGTGAAACATATTTACAATAATTTCTTAAATTGTATAGTTTAAATATAAACTTAATAATCCCCCATGTCCTGCTCAGTTACCTAACCTGTTGCCCTTGGTAACAGCCCACCAGGCTTTCGTGGGACGATTATGCTCAGTTCAATCGAAGTCACATGATCTGTCTGTTTAGTACAGATAGTTGGTTTTCTCTTCCCATGTAGCATATATATATATATATATATATATATATATATATATATTTATTTTTGAGGGAGTTTGTGTTTATGGTGTTCACCCTGTAGTAAAACTGTCATTTTATATATGTTCCTCAAGACAGTACGAAAGAACAATAGGCAACTTATATAACTTTTCTTTTATTTGATTGAGTTTAAAACATTAAAATCTTTTTTTTTTTTTTTTCAATTAAATATGTTTAAAATTGACCTATTACCATCCTACAGCGCTTTTATCTTTTGGTCTATGGGGATATTTGGGGTGGCATTTCTTGCCACCCCACCTTGCGCCATCAGTACTTTCTGTCAGTTCCTTGCATGTGTATATGCGACTTTTTGATAACTTTTTGCATTTTTTTTATATTTGATGTGACCAAAATTGGCTATGTGCACTTTGGCGCTTTTTGTTTGTTTGTTTACACCATTTTCCGTTCAAGATCAGGGGTCTCATAATTTAATAGTTGGGGCGATTACAGACGAGGCGATACCAAACATGTTTATTTATTTTTATTTATAAAATGGGAAATTTAAATTTTATAAAATAGACTTCCCTGGACGTCAAAATGGGTTACAGGGATATAAAGTATAAGTGTGTATATATATATATATATATATATATATATATATATATATATATATCATTTGATTTTACCCTCTTTGCTTTGTGACACCACCCCTTTAAAGATTAAATTGTTTTTATTTATTTTTTTTTCTACAGAATAGATTGGCCTTTCCGGAGTCCCGTTTACATCAGCCACTGACTTACTGGCTGAGCGGGTAATCATATAGTTAGGTTGTAACATTGTTGCTGCAGGAGCTGGGTACGTGACATACCTGAATTCCTGCAGAAGATGACAGCCGTTGGTGATGAACGGGACCCCAGTGCAGCACAACGGAGGCACAAGGATGGGTGAGTTCACTTGTTTGTTTGTTTTTCGCACCCACCCTTGCCTGTCATTTTTACAGTTGGTGGGACTTCCTCTTTGAGGGGGAGTTCACACGTACAGGATCTTCAGCAGATTTGATGGCGCTGATTTGAAGTTGCAGATTCAAAGAAAATCTGCGGTATTAAATCTGCTGCAGATCCTGTACATGTGAACGCACCCCAAAGCTAAGGGAATCCTAGACGGAGTTTATACACATAGTATACACTCCGGCCTGGGATCCCTAGCGGCGCCGGGAGAAACTGACAAGTGAGTTTTTTGCTGCCACTATTCATTGAAAACCCTGTCAGTTTACACAATGGAACGTGCGGCTCTGGGGAGTTTTGATGTGGGCGCGCACGGATGTGGTGCTAAAGATCACCGAGATTACCTTTTTGTCTCATACCATGTGTGAATATGGCCTAAGGGTAGCTTCACACACACCGTATCACATCGGATTTTTTGCTGCAAATCCGCAGCAGATTTGGTCTAAATAATTGAACACAGCATTAAATCTGCACCATCAAATCTGCTGCAGATCCTGTATGTGTGAATGCACCCTTAGGCTATGTTCACACAACGTTTTTTAGCTCTGTTTAAAATTATTTCTGTTATTTTGAGTCTAAAATAACGAACGTCATTAAGCAGCCTGGCCTCCCCTTAGTGCAATGACGGCTGTTTGCATATTATTCTAGTTTGGGTTGCTAATTGGCCTTTGGGTGTGTCTTAATTAAAAAGTCCATTGCCTTTACTAGTAAAAACGGAGAAAGAACAGTGACAAAAGAAAAACTGTGTGTGAACAACTAATAAAAACGTCCGCTGTTTGCAAAAGATGTCCGAAAATAATTGTCATGATCATTATTTTGACGTACATGGTGATAACGTCTGTTATTCAATACATTGTTTGCATTGGATGTCCGTCTTTCCATTGACGTCAATGCATTGCATTGCAGTCAGTTAAATTGCGGTAATAACAGATGTTATTTTAAATTGCAAAAGCGGGCGCCTTTTCTCTGTTTTTGACGTTGTGTGAACATAGCTTTAGTGAGATACTCTGGATCCATACAGTATTTTGTAAGTATATCACAGCTATCTGTCACCATCCTGACATAAAAGATATGCTGATGTATACTGTAGTGTATAGTTTCAATGGTCTGAATGTAGTCACCAAGTAAAAATGTTCAAGCCGCCTCCCACTGGTAAATGCTAATTTAAAGGGACTCAATAGTGTGGTCTGCTGCAGACACAGTGTAATGTAATGGCTGAGACATACAGTATAATGTTAATAATGTTAAACACTGGATGTAATGTTACTTTCTTGTCTGTACTATGCAATTATTTGTACCATTTGGTATAACAGCTAGTCAAACCTGTCATAAGATGCAGCATACATTCATGCAGGTATCGACACAGGATCCCAACTTCTGTAGCACGATAAGGATTGGAATCTAGTGCAGGTTAAAAGCCTTTTATTTATACACAATTCCCACAGCGGCCTCTCCACACGTCTTGGCAGTGGAAGCAGTCTCATGCTGGGAGAATAAATTTTGCCATGTAATGTTCTTTTCTAGGAACTCCATAGGAACCCCCTCATTTTCACTTCTACAAAAAAGGTTAATAATCTTAGAATTTAAATGACATCCATAACAATACTTCGTACTAATAATACAAAAGAAAAGAATAAAAAAAAAAGCAAACCATTTTTAATACCCGAGGATATGCCAGCTTTAAAGAGCAATTTCTAAATTAGATTTCTAAGGACCTATTTTACGCTTTGAGCTTTGCTGCTAAACACTTGAATACGGAAACATTAGTTTGTTTCCAAACACTTCTTAGTGATTTATTATTGTCGCGCACTATAGACATAACCTTCCACTGCAAAGTGCTTCTGAGTTCAGCATCATTATCCTTGGAGAAATTGAATTCCTCTGAGCATACCGGACTCCATTTTTAATTAGTTAATCATTCTATTAAGTTTAACACCAACAATACATTTAGACCTAGACAATATACAGCCTGTTGTTAATTTGCCAATGTGTGATGCAACTGTGACTACAAGGAAATTAATAACCTGCTTGTTTACTTAGGGACTGGGTATTTTATCACCCAATTATCTGATCCACCTACAACATCAACCAGATCTTACTTTATAGAACCATAATGAGCCTAGGGTGATTTAGAGACACAAAATACAGTAAATCTTGAGGCCTATAACTGTTAAGTATGGCAGATACTTGACAAAGTGTCATTCTACTGTTTCTTTCAGCTCACTTTGAAATATTATCTACCTTGAAAAATGGGAATTAAATGATTCAGCTGAGATTGCCTAAGAAATTTTGTCTCACTCATTCAATTGCTGCAATTAATTCCGAGTAGAGAAGGCCTGCCGGTGAGACTGCCAAATGTTTAAAAGGTGTCCTCTTTCATATATGTTAGTGGTGATAATCGGCCATATCTTGAGTTTAAAAAAATAACTAGATGCTCAGTAATGATCTAAAATATAAAATCTCCCAGATGAGCTCTTAATCTAAGTATACCTTATAGTGACTATTTTTCAGTAAGAAGCCAGTTGTGGACATGCATAACATACTACAAGTGTCATGAATGTGCCTGGGATGAACTCCGTGCGCCCCTCAGCTCGTGCTGTGCGGCTGAGATGGCGCTGATATTCAGTGTTTTGTATGTCTTGTGCAGTAACCTGAACCCTGTCTGAACACTGGCCTATTTCTATCATGATGTTCAGCCCCACCCATCTGCTGTGTGCTCTGGCTATTTAGGAGTTAACTGCTGCCAGTTCTGATCCACAGGTGATTCTGTTTGGAACCAGGAGCCTTGTCCAATAGGGGCTGGGAGTTTCTCCTTATTCCCTATAAGTGTTTGGCTGAGGCTCATTCTGGTGCCGGTTATTGATCTTGTCTCAGCCTGCTTCTGCCTCTGTTTAGTTCTCTGTTTATTCTGACTATTTTGCCTTGTATTCTGACTATCCCTGCTTGCTGCCTGCCTCTGACCATATTGCCTGTTTATTGACCTTGCTTTTTGGATTGTGTTTTTGTACTGCGCTGCCCGATTGTTGTGACCCGGACTGTCGACCATTCTTTATTGTGTTTTGTCTGTCTGTCTTGTCTTTGTGTCCCACCAAGCCAGTACAGGGACCGCCGCCCAGTTGCTGCCCTAGGGTTTAGCCTAGGGGGGCAAGTAGGTAGAGTCAGTGGGCGGGGCTGAGCTTAGGGCTCACTGTCTCTGTGTGTCTGGTGTCACCGGTTCCTGACAACAAGTATATAAAAGACCCAATGTTTGTTATTTCTCTTATTTTGTAACTTTTAAAAGGCCTACAGCTTTCTTTTAAAACTCTTGGCCAATTTCTTTTCTACACAGCTACTGTATTTCCTAGTACAAGCAGCTGTTCTCTTAAATAAGTCTTTTGAAAGCAGGAGGGGTAACTATATCTGCTTTTGGATTTGGTGCGGAGCCTCTCTGTTCTCTCCTAGGTCCCTACTTCACTTACAGTATTGTCTGCTGCAGTTATGTCTGTTAGGAGATTAGACTTTGTGGTCAATAAGACAGAAAGAAATCTCCGGTGATTGACAGCTGCGGAGAGAAGTAAATCATTGGAGCAGAAGGGGACATCTCACAGGAAAATGATTGTAATTATGTTACATGGCATGTGTCGTCTTACACAAGTCACATGTTTTGTTGCAGAGCATTTTATAGTTATTTAATATGTTTTATTGATGCAATTTTTCCTTAATAACTGTAATGTGACTGTAATAAAAATCATCCTCATCGTCATCATCTTGGAGTGTACTTTATATGTTTAAAGACATCATGTTGTAACAAGCTACGATACAGTAGGGGTGAGACAAAGGTAAGTGTTTTAGACAATGGCCCAGCTATCTTTCTAATCAATAGTGGAGTACACTCCCTGGAAGTAGAACACTTACAGGCTGCTCATTCAGCTTTTTCCATCTAGGTAATACATGACACAAAGCAATGTTTCTATATTAGCTGAAGATTCTGACTTTGTGAAATGTATACAGTACTTCAAACAGATTACTATATGGAGGCATTAATAATGTCTGGTGCCTCCATACAATAATAGTGCCCCCTTTAATAATATCCCCTATGCCCCCATACAATTACAATGCCTCAGGAGCTAACATATAGTAATATTGCCTTCTTTGCCCCTATATAGTAATAATGTTCCCTGTGACCACCTATTGTAAAAGTATCCCCATAAAACAATAATGTCCCCCAGTGCCCATATAGAGTGCCCCCTGTGCTCCCATAGAGTAACAATGTCCCCTGTGCTTCGAATATTGTAATAATGTTCCTTGTGACTACCTATAATAATAGAGTTTCCACATAGCAATAATGAGCCCCATAAAGTAACAATGCACCCAATATTTTAAAAATGCCCCTGTGCCTTAATGTCCTGTGACCACATATTGTAGGAATTCCCCCTGCATCCCATATTGTAATAAGGACTTCTGTGCCACCCATACAGCAAAAATGTCCCTATTGTTCCCATATGGCAATAAAGCTCATATGCCCTCGTACTATATATTGCTTATTGTGACCAAGCAAAACAAGAATACTGATACTTAACTAGTTTGGGCTGTGACAATGAATGAAGACTCCATCTGATGCTGCAGGCCTCCAGCCTGTGAGCCACACAGAAGGGGTCACATATCATTGCATAGGCAAGGATCATGTCCCAGCTGCTCACAGGTTGCAGGCCTAAAGTGCTGTAGCCGCTGTGAGTGAATGGCAGAGCAGGCAACTGACAGCTTCCTGCTCTTCCATTCCACTTCACTATATGTCTGGCGATACGAGATACAATGCTAGCGACACCCCTGCATTGTGTTTTTTGTTTTTTTTTGTTATGCATTTAATCATATTGGATAAATAACGTGATATTTTACTGGCCTGGACATTTACAAATACTGTTATTTATCATCATTATTATTTTCATCATTATCATAAGACTTAGTCACTCTTCACACTAGCTTCATCATAAGGGATGCATTCCACTTTAAGGGGACAAACACACTTGCAGGATCCGCAGCGAGTCCTCCCGCTGCGTATTTGCAGCGAGACTCGCTGTGGATCCCGGCCCTATTCTTTCACTGTTAGACAAAAGTTGGAGTTTGTCCCCAGCCCGCCCCGTTAACCCCCCCGACCGCCGGAGCATACACTTTACCTGCTCCCGGCTCCGGCTTGCTTCGGCGGTTCCCAGAGTCTTCAGCAAGCCGGAGGCGGGATCAGGTAAAGTATATGCTTGCTCCAGTGCCCGCCCACAGCCCTGGCCGTCTGATCTGGGGCTCCGGGGGGGGGCGGCCAGGGCTGCGGGGGGGCGATCAGATGACCGGGGCTGCGGGCGGGCACTGGAGTGAGCATATACTTTACCTGATCCCGGCTCCGGCTTGCTGAAGACTCCGGGAACTGCCGAAGCAAGCCGGAGCCGGGAGCTGGTGAAGTATAAGCTCCGCCGGTTAACGGGGGGGGGGCTGGCTACAAACTCGCAGCAGGGATGTACATTTTGTCTAACATTGAAAGAATAGGGCCCGGGATCCACAGCGAGTCTCACTGCAAATACGCAGCGAGAGGACTCGCTGCGGATCCGGCAAGTGTGTTTGTCCCCTAAACCCTTTAGTCCAGCCGGGGAGCTGGACATCAGCTATAAAAGATGTTTAATCTTTTGGCTATCCTATAGCTAAGTATAACTTTTCTTAAAAAGAAATGCTGACATTAAACTGGCTAAAATCTCAAAAGGTAACAAAAGATGTTTTTAGTGCTCCTACTGTAATCAAAATCTTGTTACCCAGTTGTTACACATAGGGGGAAAAAGTGTTTAGCAGTTTATTACATGTAAGAGTACCTTTGTTGTTTATATTTTCTGCCCATGTAAGAATTACTATACTAAAGACAGCTATGTACAAGATTCTGTGAGCACTGTCATTCTCTAGTAAAAGGTGAAGGCACAAAGTTTTTTCTTTTTCACGCAACAAAGGGTGAGTGCCATATTTTCTTTCTTCTGCTAAGAATATCTATGGACCGTTACCACATAATATAAAGCAACACCACTGTTGCAATTTTTTTTGACTAAGGTTAGCTTCCTATACTGATATTCTATACCCGTAATACCAGACTTTTTTTCTTTTTTTGCCTGCTATCATCATAATTATTAATGACTTTTTTTTAATTTAACTTAATTTTTTGTAGTCCCACTACAGGATGTGAAAATTAGAGGGCTCAATCACTTTTATAATTCACTGCAATAATTTTATATTTTAGCATATTGTAATTTTTTTTTTTTATGTTATCATCCTGTAAAACAAAGCTGAACTTACCAGAAATCCAGGTCACAGTTTAATGTATCAATCAATCAATCAATCAATCACATGACTGCTTTCTCTCTCTGAGCGCTCAGATGGCCTGGGAAACACTGGACTTCCTGTTTTCTGAAAAACAGTCAGAAAACAGGAAGTGTTGTGTTCTTCATGATAACAAAAAAAAAGGAATGTAAATTTCAAACTTGCTTTATATCACATCTACTGTTGATTTAGATTTTGAACGTTAAACTGTTAATGCAATGATTTAATTTGTGAAAATATCAAAACAATATTTTTAGTTGTTGTAAACTTATCTTTCTTTTTTTGTGTGAATGCTATCAAATCAAGTGCCCTCAAAGGTGGATAGAAGTTTATCCACATACTGAATTTAGTAAATTGAAACTAAGAAACTTTTACAAAAACAGCGACTGTGGTTCATGAAATTGATTAAAAAGATAGAACTGTCAACACTGAGAAAGCAAACAAAAAGCAGACAGACAAGTAATCAGGGCATGACACAATAAGAAGATTTAAAGTCTTGGAAAGAAATCATATTAAAGAGAAGCCGTATGTTAAGGTCAAACTTTAGAAGTCTGAAAAATATTAGTTTTAAACATGCTTGAAAGATGCCACATTACATTAGTTTTCGTAGAAGTAGTGGGAAGTAGCAGCTGTCCTGTTTGAATCCAATTATGAAGAGTATATAGAGAAAAAGATAAATAGCGATGTAAGTGTGCACAGTATAATTTTTAACACTGGCCACTGACAATTGCAACTCATTGAGCAAGATGGCGCTTCTCTTACTGGGCTATTATTGTAAACTTGAAAAAGTGATGGATCACCACAATAGACAAGTTATAGGATGAGCCTGCAATAAAACCACTGCCAATGGTCATGGGAGGAAAATTCTGGTGGATTAAGGTTGATAAGTAGCACCTTTTTAAACCATAGACTCTTGTCTTGAGAGTGACAGCCTGCTCAGCCAATCATGGATGAGATGAACCTGAACTTTATGTCAAAGTTCTGGGAACCTGCTGAACCGAACTTTTAAAAAGTTTGCTAATTTCTAGTAAGCATACCATAAAGTGTACCTTTAAATTTATTTAGTTGGGGCATGGAGAGGCACATTGCACTTTGAGGGGTATAGTTGCCCAAACAACCAGGCTAGTTGTTTGAATTCCATGCACAAGTACTATTAATTAGAAAACAGCTAGTGCACAAAACTCACTGGGCGTCGTACATTTTCTTCAAAATAAATAAATGTGCTAAAAAATAATGATTAAAGTGAATGTACCATCAGGTACATCGCTTTAGGTCTTTATATGAATAGACTTGTGCCGGTGCAGGAATGCTGGTGCCGCAGTTCTTTTTTTCAACTGCCACCCGGTTCCCGTGCATTTCCGGGCACCCCTCCCCCTCTCTGATGCGTCTTTGTTACAATCAATGGAGCCACTTTCACAAAGGGGAGGGGTTTTGTCACACTGGAGACAGGCCTGCCGTGAAGGGGAACTGGGTTGCAGTTCAAAAAAAGCACCATAGCATTTACATGCTGGCACTGGTCTATTCATATAAAAAAACTTAAAGCGATATTTACAGATATAACAAGTACCATGTTCAATAACACTATGTACTACAGCAAAAGTATAGTGTGACAATCATCAATTTAAATAGTATGTAGCACTAAATTTTGTAAAGTTAGGCTGGGGCCACACAACAACTTTTGACATGCAACAGCAAATGTCATCCAATTTGTGACTTGGCCGTTCACAAAGAAGTTGCAGGAAAGTTGCATGTCTACAGAAGAAAAGTTGCATTCCACTTGTGATCTGTGACCAAAAGTCCATCAAGGATTGATCTTTTGCATCGGTCACGTTGAAGTCATGCTATGTTGCAGTCACAATGCAAAGCCATTCATTAACATGGTGGAACACCGTGCAATCTGTATGTTGCAAAACCAAAGTCCCTGTATATTAATTAGTATAGTAGTAGTAGTAGTAATAATAATAATCGAAATGTTTTGCCTTTTACCTGCCCATTGAGCCTCATAATAGATTGTCACCTTATGTTCTATAGAAATCACTTTCAAGTAGCTAGGAGGAAGCTAATAACAAAGGTTTCTCTATTTAAAAAAATCTCAAATACACAGCTCACTTCCTTGACATTTAAACAGATCACAGAGCATGTTGAGAAAACTCTTCCATAGACCCATATAAATCAGTGGGGGGAACTTATCGATAGTTTTGGCTTTAATGCCAAATTTTAATGCCAATTTGCCAAATGCCACAATGAAAGGTCACTTGACAGCTCAGTCTTAACACAGAGAACTGTTGTGTGCAGACCCACAGATTTCACCATTTATTCCAAGACATATTAGTTTTAGTAAGAAAAGAAGATTAAATAAGTCATCAGAAATAACAAAATATTTTAGACTTTAACATCAAAACAATGGGCAATCTCACATACAATGAAACAAGGCAATTTCTGTAATCTGATGAACTTGTCACGACCTAAGATTTGTTTCTGTAGACATGTTCAATTGTAGATCATTTGTAATTAACTTCTTCCTACATGTATTCCAGCTCAAGTAATGTTCCGTGCCCCAGGTGTTGTGCAAACAAAGACTTCTTGAATCCGACTTGGGAATAGAGAACAGATAGAGTTAGATGGTCTCAGCTGTTGCATTCACCTTGAGATGCCTTTCAGCCCTTCCTTTATGACAACTGCTCTGTTTGTGATTGTTGATAAAACCTAATCCTCCAATCTCCTTCAATTGTTCTCCCCTGATAGGTAATGAGTAAATGGTCATTTTTCTAAGTCTAAAATGTCCTTGCCTAGCAAGTTGTCTATGTTACGGTTGCAGGACTCAATTCTCAATGTTTGTTTCTAAGTCAAGTTCCGTACGTGAAACAGGGTTAATAATATTTTCATTACTTTTATTTTATTTTCAAACTTTAGAAGAGAATTAGTTATATTGCCACCTGATAGGATTGCAGATATTTAGCGTACCCATGAGCACAGGGGTGTTTAGTAGTATATAGACTGCTTGTGTGTTGCCCCTATTAGTATATAGACCAATAATGTGCTGCCCCAGTAGTATATAGACCCCCTAGTGTGCTGCCCTCAGTAGTATATAGACCACTAGTGTGCTGTTCCCTTGTGTGTTAGCCCTACTCCCATATTTCACTGGTAGTTATCCTCCAAAACAACAACAAAAATATTCAAAGTAAGTAGGCTCTCTAGAAGTAGGTGGAAAAAAAACAACATTTATACTCACCTGATGTTCTGATGTCTCTTCTTCTCTGCAAGCGGTACTAGAGTGGGGTCACCCGAGTGCCGACACCAGGGAGAGAGCAGCATCTTGTGACCGCAGGCAAAACACTGACTCTGCTCTGTTAGTGTTGCTGCATCTAACTATGAGCGCTCGTTACGCTGAAGTCGGCATGGATGGGTAAGTGGATTAATTACTCACCTATCCCCATGATGCACATAGCTATGGCCAGCCCTGTTGATATGCACTACAAAGTGTAGGCTAGTCCATCTGGTCCAATTCTACAAAACAGCTACTGAAGCATAATTTGCTAAAATGGTTTATGCTGGCTATGATAGAAAGGCTTGTACTGTCAATGTGCTAGTTACATATGCAGCAGTTACCTAGGAAATTCAGTGCAGAGTGTCAAGGAAAAATGTTATACTTAAGACAATCTTCTCCTCAGACTTCTTGGGTCCTGGCATGTGGATGTTACCTTGACAGGTATCACCTAAGTATTGTTGCAGACCAATTGCACTTTTTCATGAAGCAGTATTTTCTTATAGCAGTGGCCACTTTAAGTAAGATAATGAACCTTGCTACAGTCTACAAATTGCTCAAGTATAGTATAAGGAACATAAAAAGAACAAGATATTGTTTTGGACTTTAAATTCCCAAGGTCTCAATCTGATTCAGCATTTTTGGGTTGTGCAGAAAAGTCTTATCCGTGGAGGCCCTGCTTTATAGCCAAAAGGACTGAAAGGTTATGCTACTATTTGCCTGGTGCCAGATACCACAGCTACAGTGTCCATATTAGGACATCTTATAGCATGTATAGTAAGTATAATGGTGTCACTCAGCTTCCCTAGCATGTTGTATAATGGGGTCACTCAGCTTTCCTAGCATGTTGTATAATGGGGTCACTCAGCTTCCCAAGCATCTTGTATAATGGTGGTCACCCAGCTTTCCTGGCATCTTGTATAGTCAGTATAATGGGTAACTCAGCTTTCCTAGCATCTTGTATAGTAGTCAGTATAATGGGGTCACCCAAATTTCCTAGAATTTTGTATTGTAGTCAGTATGGTGGAGGTCACCCAGCTTTCCTAGCATCTTGTATAGTAGTCAGTATGATGGAGGTCACCCAGCTTTCCTAGCATCTTCTATAGTAGTCAGTATATGGAGGTCACCAAGCTTTCCCAGTATATTGTATAGTAGTCAGTATAGTGGCGGTCACTCAAGCTTTCCTAGCATCTTGTACAGTAGACAGTATAATGGGGGTCACTCAGCTTTCCTAGCATCTTGTATGGTAGTCAGTATAATGGAGGTCACACAGCTTTCCTAGCATCTTATATAGTAGTCAGTATATTGGTGTCACGCAGCTTTCCCAGTATCTTGTATAGTAAGTATAAGGTAGGTCACTCAGCTTTCCTAGCATCTTGTATAGGCACTATAATGGAGGTCACCCAGATTTCCTAAAATCTTGTTTGGTAGTCAGTATAATGGAGGTCACCCAGCTTTCCTAGAATCTTGTTTAGTAGTAAGGGTCTGCTGAGACCCTCTAATAATGATGCCACATGATTTGCTACACAAAGAGGCCTGCTGAGGCTCTGTCGCCGGAGGGTCCACAAAAGCCTGGAGCCCGCCCTGCTTATAGTCCATAGTAGGTGCTTCCAACAGTGGAAAGGGTTCATGGGCTAGGTTTAATTTCTTTCTGCGTCCATAATTCTGTAACTGGTTGTCCTTGGACACTTCTTGTGGCAAGTGCTAACTACTGCACCACCTATCTAGCCATCTCTATTTGGTCTTGTCAAAAAAACTCACATCTCCTACCCACTGCATGGCAATTGCTTTTTGTCCAAGGAAAAGAGTTTCATGGAGAAATATCATGTTCTCTTCCTCTAACTCACCAAACAAGCAGATCTCTTGGGTAGAAGCCATAACAGCGTCTATGAGTGTCGACAAGAGGTCAGTCACCTTAGTGCAGAATTGATGAAGAAGTACACAGTCCCAAATCAAATGATACCTGTGGCAACCACCATGGGGCAGCCTACTCATTTTATGAAGCCTGACAGGAGTTAAATAGCAATGATGCAGGTTGTGTTAAAGGGAAACTGACAGCACAGATATGCATATATGAGTGCTGTTAGTTTCCAGTAGCCTATTTTACAAGCATTGCATAGGTGCAGATGCCACAAAGAAGTATGTTTAATTGTGAGGGACAGTGTCACAGAGGTGGGTCTGTGATAATGTTTGCAATCTGTGAGACCAGCCCCCATCATCCTGCCACCTTCACCTCCTCCGAGGAAGATTGACATGGCGACTCTTCTTGGCTCAGTTGAAATCTCATGCTTGTGCTGTCCTCAAGTTCTCCGACGTGTACAGTGTTTGATTTTCAGCATTCTACTGCACTGAAAGGCAGCACTTGAAAGAGAGGAGATCTCACTCCAGTGTTCAGCCGATCAGTGTAAGCAAATATGGTGTGTAATGGTGAAGTCCTCAGAGAACATAAAGAGAAAGCAGCGCATGCACCTGGGAAAGAGAGAATGGCACGAGTGGGAGATTTCAACTGAGCCAAGAAGAGCCACCATGTCAATCTTTGTCAGAGAAGGGGGAGGCAAGATGACGGAGGGCTGGGCAAATTTTTGCTAACCTGCTGCATCCGATCTAGAAAGTAAAGGTACCTAGGCAGTTTATGTAAAATAGGCAAATCGAAAGTGACAGCACTAGAGATGAGTGAACCGGGTTCGAGTCGATCCGAACCCGAACGTTCGGTATTTGATTAGCTTGGGCTGCTGAACTTGGATAAAGGTCTAAGGTTGTCTGGAAAACATGGATACAGCCAATGACTATATCCATGTTTTCCACATAGCCTTAGGGCTTTATCCAAGTTTAGCAGCCACCGCTAATCAAATGCCAAAAGTTCGGGTCGGATCGACTCGAGCATGCTCGAGGTTCGCTCATCTCTAGACAGCACTGATACAGTATATGCATATCCATGCTGTCAGCTTCCCTTTATGTGATCTGATGGATAATGTTTATCAAAGAAGAAATGGGACAAATCCCCTTTCATATCACAGTCCAGATCCAGCACTGTACAGTGGTCGTTTGGCGTTTATATATTTGGTAATTGATCCCAGCCTTCTTGAAATGTCTTTCACCACCTAGAGCACATTGCATTGAAGAAGGGTTTCCGTGGTTAAGAAATTTACTTTCTCTGCATATATATTAAAAAACGGCATTATCTTAAATTACATGCTACCCTGTTGGCTTTTTTTCTATAATTATGCTTCCTAAATTACAGATATTTAAGAAAAAAAATCCCAATGTTAAAAAAAACAAAACAATATGATGAATCCTAGCAGGTCTGTGTATTCTCCTGGTTTTATCTAAGACTACCTTGTATAAAACCGTAGTGTATTCATCGAAAGTGAGACATCGATCAGCATTTTATCTCATTGTGTTCTTTTAGCTTAGGGCACTTTAGAATTTGCTTGCCACCAAATAATAGACTTTATAAGAAGCAAATGGTCGCGGAATGTTTATTGATTAAAAGGCAGGCATTCCAGAAATATTTCTACACTAAAATTAATGCATTGTTGCCTTTAATATTCAACCCAAAATGTCACTGTATTATCATGCTACAGCAAAATAGGATAAAACAAAATCAGATTGCAAACAGTGGAATGTTCTTACTCTGGAACCAGAATTTATGGTCATTGTATTCTAGATCCATGACAGGCAAGAGAAAAAAAATGCTTCAGCAAATAGAAAAAGAAGCATAATGCCCAGAAGCATTGGGTCAGCAGTGAAAATCCTCGGGTCAGCAGCCTTCCAGCAAATCTATTACTGTGTTTGACAAGTACATTAGTGTTTCAGTGTTGCTCAAAAACAAAATGGAGACATTTATCAAAAGTAGTGCAGATAGAAATCGTGCATTTGCCCATAGGAGCCAGTCCGTTTCCACCTCTCATCTTTCAGAAGGCCATTGTAAAATGAAAATAACAACCTAACTGGTTGCATTGGAAAACTCCATCATTATTTCTTTGCACTAGTTTTACTAAACCCCTTTTTCTTTATTAAAATGAATTACTAGTAGTGCCGGGCTGTCATGCTGCAGAGTTTTAAATAGCAAAATACTGTACATGCTCCATACTAGTCTTTTTACGACCAGCACCTAGGACTTAACAGTCACACATAACAAAAAAAAAACCACAGCGTTCCCACACTAAAATCCACAAATTAAAATCCACACTAAACTGCATATTCAGCGCCAACATTTTTTGCTGCAGCAAGTGGCAGCAAAGAGTATTTTGTAAGACTGGAAAGAATACACCACTTTCTGCAGGACATAGAGCAGCTGATAAGTTACGGAAGGCATGCATTTAAAAAAAAAAATGAATTTTTTTATATACTTTTTAAATAGAAGTTAATTTCAAATCTCTGGCACTTTTGGAAGTGTTTTTCCAGAATTCTGGCATAGTTTTTGCACACAGTATTATATTTATGCTACGCTCCCTGTAGAGGCCATGCTGGACAGCATAAAAATTTGTAAAACTTATAATAAATGTGCAGCTTCTTGGTGCCAACTGTTCAAGAATTCTGGTGCCTTTTCAATTTAAGAAGTTTCTGCAGAAAATTCTGCACCAATGTGGATTAGGGAAGGTTTTTGATTTCCCCATTGTTGTTTTTAACTATGGCAGTGTAGCTGGATCCTACATACCCTTAGTGTACTAGCATCAGGGGAGGTAATTCAGTTAATGTGAAATCCTGGCTAGAGCCTACAAGCCCTGAACTCGTTTTGAAATCATTTTTGGTCCCAGAAGAAGTGACTCTGTTTAGATTAGGGTTCCATCTTATGAGATGCAGTGTTTGACCTTTCTATTTAAGTCAACAGGCAAAATCCACAATCCATTTTATAGTCCCTTACCTTATACAGTACTGGCTCTAGCAGTCTATGCAGTCTATGGAATGTTGTGCTGGTGCGTTATGAGATTCATAGCAGATTTGGTTTGTATTTACACATTGTCCTTTGTACGCGTAAAAACTGCAATTTTTTTATAATACCGGATATTAATGCTGATTATGATCATTATTTACGACAGTAATTATAAAATAACATCCGTTATTATAAAAAAGACATTGTGGAAACATACCCTTGAAATGGAGAGGATGCAGTTTGAAATCTCAAGGATTTCATGGTGAATGATCAGAGGTCACATGATTCAGATAAAGTAATAAAATGTATGGATGCAGCAGAACTGCAATGAAACAGATGACACTGCAGGAATAGACATGGTGAGTGTGTATTATGAGGGGGAAAAAGTCCCTCCCTAAAGGTTAATAAAATTACAGGTGTATAGCCAAACCCACCAAAAACTGCATTTTGTAATTTGCTGATACAACACAAATAAACTATAAATAGAGATGAGCGAACCTGGAGCATGATCGAGTCGATCTGAACCTGAACTTTCGGTATTTGATTAGCGGTGTCTGCTGAACTTGGATAAAGCTCTAAGGCTATGTGGAAATCATGGATATAGTCATTGGCTGTATCCATGTTTTCCAGACAACCTTAGAGCTTTATCCAAGTTCAGCAGCCCCAGCTAATCAAATGTTGAACGTTCGGGTTCGGATCAACTCGAACCCGAACCCAGTTCGCTCATCTCTAACTATAATTAATAAATGATATTAGTTTTCCTGCAGTATTGCACAACAGGAGGTGTTGGCTTTCAGATTTAGATCTGGCCTTTATAAGATCACATGTTGGTCTCAAGCTTTACATTCAGCAAAACCCTGTTGTTTCCTGTGAGAAGAAACACTTTTAGCTGTCTTGAAATCATGCCCTTTCTTTCATATCTATATTTTAAACTTTATTCCTTTGTTTCCATTTTTAATGCTTAAGATGCTTAAGAATTTTGACAGTTTTTCGAAGTATCCACACAGTACATGAAGGAACACCATAAATGTAACCCAACACAAGATCATCTCTCCCCACTGGCATGCAGCAAGTATGGCTCGGCTCCTTTGCGTTCAAAACAGGTCTATATCTGGTCACAGGGAGATGCTAGAATAACAGAAAGGTCCAGCAAATCCAGAATAGACTTTTCACTGAGGAATTTCCGTTAGACTATTATTACAGCAGAATTGCTTTAGTTGGCACTGATACTTACTAACGCCCTTCTTTTTTTGTCTGCTTCCTTAGAGCACAAGCAACCACCAAGCCATTTATTCTCACAATCTTTTTTTACATCACATTTAATCACATTTTAACATTTGTTTTTACAGTTACCTGTCATTTTATTACTTGTTTTGTACTCCATTAGGAGGTGGGATTTTGTGATGTAATTTAGATGTCACTGCCTAAAATGTGTCTGCCATTTTTTTGCACCGAGTTTAAAAATGTTCCTGTAGTGGCAAGACTCTGATGATTTATGTGGAGGCGCACTGCCTCTACATAAATCCAGTGCGCACAGGAGCTCCTCCATGCGCACAAAGGTTTTTAAGTGGAAAAATGTAAAATGCGGCGCACGCAGAGGCCACGCCCTCGTATGATTGATTATCACTTGACCGTATAATGTCCACACCATTCACCAGAACTATGGCAAATTGTGATTGGTTGACACTTAACCATGTGACCCGCTGATTGGTTGTAATGTGGGCTAGGTTCACACTGCATTTTTTCTGTCTATTTATATGCACCAAACAATGAGGACCAAAACCCAAAACACATGTGAATGAGCTCCCACTGAATAAAATATAACTTTTATTGGTTTATTTAAAAAAAAATATTTGCTTATAAGCCTTCCTCCTGATGATGCCTTAGCTAGGGTGAAACTAGTTGAGGGGCTATGCGGTTTTATTCTTAAATATCACCCCCTACTTTTCCTGAGATAGATAGCAGAGATTATATTAGCCAGTCAGTAGTCTGCAGCTACCGGAAGTTAATAACCAGAGAGGGCTAACATGTAACTGATGAGGAATAGTAGAGGAGAGTGCTTTTATTATCACCACAGTATATCACAAATATTTTTTATATGAGCCAATAAAAGTTATATTTTATTTAGTGGGAGCCCATTCAGGTGTGTTTTGGCTTTTGGCCCTCATTGTTTGGTGCATGTTTTGATCCATCTGAATGGGTTCCTTTAGGCACGGTTAGGGTTTTAGTTGTTGTTGTCCGTTTAACATATCCTGATGAGATATGACTGAAATCTGAAGTGAACCTCATACAGTCACACAGAGACTCCTGTCTAGTACATACCACTGCAAATATAATAGGATAGGCCTAGCACACTCCACTAGAGATTTGTGTCGAAACATATATGGTTTTCCCCGTTGATATAGGTATACCACCAATGGACGTTGGGTTATACTATTTATTCAACAGTGTATCATTTCTAGCTCACTATACAATAAATGTTAAACTGGATGAAAGTGATTGTTTTTATAAACCACAATCGTATGTTTTAAAAATATACTAATAAAAGTTACATTTTATAATGCGACATGGAGAGAAAGGAGCTGCTGCACATCATACCTATGGCTGATACTAATGCCACTAGGCTATGTTTAAAAACCAACGCCAGGATGTTGGTATATAATTTGATCAAACCATATTGCCCCATGTACCACGTGTCGGTCTCCTGGCCTGGCCCTGGCCCTGGCCCTGGCCCTGCAACCCCAATGTCACAGGACCAAACCCAAAGTGCCCCCCCAAAACCCAGTATGGTTTGATCAAATTATATACCAACATCCTGGTGTTGGTTTTTAAAAATAGCCTAGTGGCATTAGTATCAGCCATAGGTGGGATGTGCAGCCGCTCCTTTCTCTCCATGTCGTATTTTATGTTTCTTCCTTTTCTGAGCAGCTGGCATAAGCCTCTTCATAAGACCCGCATGACCCAAATTGGCAGGATATACCTGTGCTCACATGTCAGTACCTCATGTCTTTACCATTCTGTCTGCAGCAGTGGTGGTGAGTGCAATACCATATTCATACTTGTATTGTTTGGGGGCAGCCTTCCCCGCTGGTGGTGCCAGTTGGGTTTTGGTGGGGCATTTTGGGTTTGGTCCTGTGACATTGGGGTTGCAGGGCCATTCCATGGCCTCCCTTCCCTGCATGTGCACGCAGGGTTGGCAGTCGCTGACCGACACAGTGTGGAGTTAGCGTAGGGACCCGTGTGAACCAGGAGACCGGCATGTAACATAGTAAGTAAAGTTGAAAGAAGACAAGAGTCCATCAGGTTCAACCTAGGGAAATCCTACTGTGTTGATCCAGCGAAGGCAAAACCCCCCATGAGGCAGACGACAATAGCCCCATCACAGGGAGAAAACTCCCTCCCGACTCCAATAGCAACCAGAACAAAACCTGGATCAACATATCACCGGAAATCTAATGCCCATAACTTGTAATATTATATTGTTCAAGAAAAGCATCCAGGCCTCCCTTGAACTTATTTAATGGATCGGCCATGACAACATCATTTGGCAGAGAGTTCCACAGTCTTCCGCACGTACAGTAAAGAACCTGTGTCGATGCTGATGATTAAATCTTCTTTTCTCTAGACGTAGAGGATGCCCCCTTGTCATGGTTACAGACCTAGGAGTAAAAAGATCACTACAAAGATCTCTGTACTGTCCATTCATATATTTGTACATTATGATCAGATCGCCCCTAAGACGTCTATACATGGGGCATAGGATCTGTTCTGTTGTGGCTTAAGGCCAAGTCCAGATAACTCTTAAGAGATTCTTATCTCACTGGGCAGTGATTCACCTCAGCACATAAAAGTGACTCCATTTGATTACAAACCTCCATACCAACTTAGGGCCCTATTACACTAACAGATATCTGACACATTTTTGCAGCCAAAGTCAGGAATGGATTTGAAAAGAGGCGAAATCTCAGTCTTTTCACTAAGAGCTGTTGTCTGTTTATAGTCTGTTCCTGGTTTTGGGTGCAAAAATCAGTCAGATAATGTCAGATATCTATTGGTGTAATGGGGCCCTTAGTGACGCATTATAAGAGTAAGGACTGTTATCTTAACTGTCTATTATTTAAAATAAAGTCACTGTTGCACCATACTACCTCATCTCCCTTTTGCCTAATTTCTTCTGCACCTCAGAAGCACCAAGGGCATCTGCGATCACCTCAGACAACAGTATCAGAGAGATGGCCCCGGGGGGATCTATAAGATCCATCACCATCTACAACACTTAGGTGCAGCCCCCCTTCAACCATGGCGGACCCTCTTCATTATTCATTTCTCTTCACCCCCCATCACATATCCAGGTACACAGTCATTTCTACAGAAGAATAGGCCAGTGAAAAAAATGAAATTGTCTCTTGTGCTATGATCCAATCCCCACATACAGATGCAGCAGAGTTCCGTAACAGTCAGATTCATGGACTGGTAACTAGATGTAATAACCCACCTTGACTGACTGTTAACCCTGCTGCATCTGTAGATAAATATTAAAATTAAATAATGGCAAAAAATATTATGTTGGCTATAATATATAAAAGAAATCAGTTTATTTAAGAGTATCTGTACTTTCTTTCTGATGAAAAATCTATATCTGGAAGTGTAATACTACAACCGCTTTCTTATTGTGATTTCTTTGAATACGTGTGGTCCATGTTATGAAGCAGCCCTACAAGCCTAACATCCATTGTATCCTTTTTGTCAAGATGAATGTTTTATTGTGCTTAAGTAAAGTGTTTTAACATCTGGGGCATAATCACTGATCATCTCAAGCAAAAAGTTAAACTTCCTTGGGCACTTTTCTTTCTGAATGTCATGTTCCTTGGATATTTCTGTTATTTAACACCTGGGGCTGTCTCTTTACTCCTCTAGGATCTTCTCTGTGACTATGACAATTTAGAAGAACATTTTGACTGGGAATCTGCACTGTCGCTTTCTATTATTTTGTGGCTAATGGGCTCGAGGGAATACAGCCTTACAACCCTTTGCCAGTGCTGAGTTCAAGGGGAATTGCTGACATCTATTTTTAGAATAAGTGATCTATTAGTGGGTTTATTATTAGTGTCAATTCATTTCTCTTTAATAATTTTATTGACAGCTTTAATAAATAGTTTGATCTTATTTTAATATTTTATAGGACTTTTCAGGAAAATGACAAACAAAATGTAATCAAAAACAGATTGGCCCGGCTTTATTTATCTGCCTGAGACAAAAGCCAAACAGATAACGTCAATGAAAGCTTATTGTGAAAAAGAAAGCTAAGTCATTATTGGTTGCCATCTCTCTGAGACAAAAAACAGACCCTATTTTGGATGTTTTTTTGTTTTTGTCTTTTCATTTTTTTTTTTTCTCCCTTGAGTGAATTTATTTATTTTTTTTTTGTTGGCTTTGTGGCATGTGTCACATGTTCTAGCTATGGTTCATTTACATTCAGTTTGTGGCATGTTGATCCCATAAACCTCCATTAGGCTTTTGTCACTGCTTAACCCCATTCCAACCCATGACGTAAACCTACGGGTTGGGTAAGGTAGTATGATACAGAATCGGGAGCTGGGCCCAAGTCAAGACAAGTCAGGTGTACCTAGTCAATACAGAACTGCCATATACTTTGTGAATGGTACAGTGAAAAGCCTGAATAACATCATTAATCTAGTCATTATGGGGGAGATTTATCAAAAATGGTGTAAAGTGAAACTGTCTCAGTTGCCCCTAGCAACCAATCAGAGTCCACTTTTCATTCCTCACAGACTTTTTGAAAAATGAAAGGTGAAATCTGATTGGTTGCTAGGGGCAACTGAGCCAGTTTCACTTTACACCATGGTTGATAAATCTCCCCCTATGTCTCTGCATGAATAACACAGACCTAATATTATCTTAATGAATGACATTGTTCCAGTGTATCGAGGTAGCATCATTAGGGAAGGGCTGTTGGACACTGGGGGACCTAACATGGAGTGGCCTGCACTTTCTCTAGACCTGAATCCCGTAGAAAACCTATGGAAGTCACCATTTAGAGGCACTTACCCCAGAACCTCAATGCCCTTTAAGAAGAATGGGATGCCATGCTTTAGCAGACAATAAGTCAACTTTGAACAGCATGAGATGTCGTTGTCAAGCTGCCATTGATGCTCGAGGGCACATGACAAGTAACTGAGTCACTGACATTTTTGTTGCGGTATACTCACCACTGTTTCAATAAATTGTGTGAGATGAGGAAATCACCATTGAATGCCCTACTGTCATGATATATCACTGCAGTATGAACTTTTTACTTATTCCATTTTGACATTTTCCATGAATTTCACGTCATAAATGTTCCTAACTTTTTATGAGTAGTGTATGTTTCTATACATGACATATTATATAGCACTGTCTTCTATGAATAAAAATCACTTCTATGCTTCTTATATCCACATTTTTAAATATTGTCTAATATGACAAGATTCTAGTAAAACTAAGTTATGTAATTCCTTTAAGATTTATTTGAAAATATTAAACATTACATACTGCTATGCATGACACGCTCTCCTTTTATCTTTTTTATGACAAAAAAAAATCACTTTTATGCTTTGTATTATATCCACATTTCTATATATTGTCACAGATAATATCTCATTCACATAGAAGTATGTCCAGAAGTCATAAAATTAGCTCATTAAAGCTCTGCCATCTGCTTGCCTAGCATTTATGCTGGCTATTTGACGATTCTCCTAACCATTTCAATTGAAGATATTATCCATGATGAATACGCGTGTAACATTCATCATCCTCTACTCTGCTCCTTTCTGCTGCCAGTCAGCGAGTGCAAATGAGGCGTGACACCTCAGAGGACCTACCCTGCATAAACAATTTTTAAAAATTAAAAAATAAATCCGATCCTTTTCCTAAAATGCTGAGATCTAATTGTACTATACTGCTGGTAATTAACTTCTTCATTTACAGAGGTAACCCTCATTAAATCAGCAGCAACAATGTATTCTGCATGGGTGAAATGATAAATGAAATGGCATCTTAGTCTCAACAAATCAAACTATCATAAGCGGTCTACTGAACCAGCCTTGATGTATCATATGCAGGCTTTGGAAAGTTGTGACCCACCATATGTTATCAATTTCCTAATTTCTTGGCTTTATTTAGCGTGCTTCAGAACAATGTTACAACCAGCTGTTGATGAAACATCACGTTGACCTTGCCAAAAATATTCATTTAAACATTGTGCTGTCTCTCTAACTTTCTTACTTCTGATTTAGCGCACGTCTTTGTGACAGCTTTGCTCTTTAATCAATGAGCAAAGTTTAATACTAAATAATAGATTCATTGTTTAAACACTGTGTACAGTATATCAGAGGTAAATTAAATTAATGTCCTATAAAATAGAGCATTAAAAGTATCAATCATTTTGCATTGCCTGTACAAGACCACATAATAACTAAGTGACCGCCTATACATGTTTTTACGGCGGTCACTGCGGGGCTATAGATTAGACCACTGGATTTTTAGGGCAGCAGTATAACAGCCTGGTACAGGTCTAATTTGTGGGCATCACTGGGGCTTGTTGTTAGGGCAAAACAGTTGGTGCATTATTACTATGGGGGTTCGCAGTGAGGGGAATTATCACTATGGGGATATATATTTTACTATATGATGGGGGGAAAACGGGTCATTTCACTATATGGAGGGACACAGAAGGGGCCATTATTACTATGGGGTGCATAGCAGAGGCCATTATTACTATAGGAGTGAACAGCAGGGGCCATGATTACTATAGGAGTCCACACCATGGTGAATTTTTACTATTATGAGCATGGCAGGGGCTATTATTTCTATAAGGTGCAGAAGGACCATTATTACTATGGGGATGCACAGCAGGGGCCTTTATTACTATGGTGATGGGGGGCCAATATTACTACAAGGGTTCATAGAGGTGGACATTATTAGAATAGGAGTGCACAGCAGGGGCCATTATTACCATGATCGTTACAACAGGGGGCATTTAACTATGTGGAAGTTATTATTATTACCATTATTATTATGAGAATCCACACCAAGATGCATTTTTACAATTATGGACATGGCAGGGGCTATTATTTCTATAAGGTGCACAGGGACCATTATTACTATGGTGATTCACAGCAGGGTCCTTAATTACTATGACAATGCACTACAGGGGCCATTTTTACTATGGGCTGCACAGAAGGTGCATTATTAATATGGCACAGCATGGGAATTTATACTATGGGGGTTCACAGTATTACTATTATTACTAGGGGGGCACAGCAGGAGACATTTCACTATATTGTGTGGCACAGGAGGGGCAATTACTACTATGGGGTTTCACAGCAAGGGGTATCATCACTATGTGGGGGTGCACAGCAGGGGGCATTGTTACTATATGGGACACAGTGGGGTCAATATAACTATATGGGGCAAAGCAGGGGGTCCTACATACAGGGAGGGAAACCAATATATCTTCTCACTTTACTATGCATGACATCAAACAGCAGAATAACTACTGTTTGGGACCCTATAGGTGGGGAAAAGGGAAAGAAAGTTGGAAGAGCCAAAGATGTTTCTCTGGCAGTTTCTGAAGAGATAAATTGTAGCTTGAAGAAATTGTCATAGGGGTCTGGGTCAGATGCAGAGGAAAAGGGAAAGAGACCTCAGATTAAAGAAGACATCACCCTTGATTCATTGAATTACATTTTTTATATTTTGTAGAATGTTATTTGGTAGGGCTGCCCTGAGGTAAAAAATGTTTTCCAAGGAGTGCCCTACAGCGAAAAATTGGATCAGAAAATTGCAAATAAAAATTTTCTTTTTAGAAAACAATCCATGCATATCTAGTATTACCACATCCATAATGACCTGAAGTTAGCAAAACAAAGGCAAAGGCAGGACATCGCTGTGGCCAGTGATTAGTGGAGCAGACAATTCCATGTGCCAACATCAACCCCTGAGAGTGAAGTACAGTAGAATCAATCACGTATACAGTCTGTATACACAAATAAAAGCTTGGTGCTACTCTTTTGTGGGCTGTGTGCCACATAAAAAAGTGTAGCAACTGTTGTCTGCTGTGAGGCATTTAGCTACGTCATAGAGAGGGTATACGGCTGTATACTCCTTGTGTGCCATGAGACCCACACTCTCTTATGTGCAATAAGGGCATATGGAAGTGGCAGATGACTTAAAAAATTTAAAGAGGACGTGTCTAACTACATCACACACACACAATAACAGTTAGTGGTGGGTGCTGTTTGATTTCCCCCTTGCCTATGCTGTATGTGGTTGTCATAGGCAACGTAATTTGAAGGGATGCATGAAAATGTTTCTTTGACCTAAATTTTTTTTACTTTACATAGAGGTTATGTTGTGTTTGAAGTGTATAGCTGGCATCATTTTCTGAGATGGCATTGTGGACTTAGTGACCAAGTGGTCGAATTTTGATGTCCAAGATTCAAGCTTTTTTCTCCCATAGACTTAAATGGCATTTGATATTCGATTGAAGAGTCGAGTTTTGGGGTCTACTCGACTAGATATTCGAATATTTTAATATATCACTATATCACTACTCACTCATCTCTACTAGCCACCAATTAGCATAAACTAGCTGAGCAGATAAGAAATAAAACCACATATAAGGAACAACTAGTTTTCCAGTCTCTTTGGGAGCCTGTGCTGTTTCTAAGCCAAACATTTATTGAAGACACAGAATCACATCGATTTTATGGAGAAAATTATAGATTTATTTACGTTGTCCAGAAAAGGTCCCAAAGTGTTCAATAAGCTCTACAAGAGAGATGGGCATAATCAGTAGAGGGCAAATACCCTTTTGAGTTATTATATTGTTATTATATGCTAAACCTAGCACACGTGTTTCCAGTCACCTTGCCATGCCACATCATACTTTCATTTCAATGCAGCCATATATGTTGTTGTGTTGTTTAGAATTCATTAGTTTTGAAACTGAAAAAAATAAACTTTATAAAATGTGTACTTACACCTTTAGAGCAGGTTCACACAGAGCAAAAGCCATGTCAATTCTTTGAGCGGAGAGTGACAGAAGCAGAGGCGCATGAGCTCTCTCATAGAGATACTGTGGGACACTGATGCAGGCGGAATTCCGCAGCTGAGACATCCGCCACTGAATTCTGCAACTTTTGCTCCGTGTGAACTGGCCCTTAGGCTACAGTATGTTCCCACAATGTCTTTTTAGGAAGGTAGGGAGTTTCCAAGGATACCTCTAGATTCGTAATCTTCTACTTGTTTGTCAAGTTTTTTTTTTTTTTTAATGATGATGAAGCAAATGAGTAGTAAGTGTCCACAGGGCAGGGCAATTACCTAAGTGTCCTGCATTTCCACATTCTATCACTGCTTAACACCTCTTCCAACATAGCATTGCCAGTCTTTACACTCCGCTCATTGGGAATTTGCTGTTCATTTTGATGTATGAAAAAATACAGATTGTACAGAAGTGTACAATGGAAAACAGATTTTAACCCAAACCTGGTGCTGTCATTGGTTACACTATGTGACACCATCTGACAGATTCCCTTTAATAATGCAGAGCATGTTCCATGTGTATGATGCATACGATAACAGTCTTAATCTCTATTGATGGCACCATTTTACATGTTTTTGAAGAGTAAAAGATAGCACGCACAAGGAACACACAAGTAAGTCTTGTTGAAATATTTAGCAGCAAAAGCAAGAAAAGCTTCTCAAGGGCACATTAAAGAAATAAGCAGCTTTTTTTAATATACATGTACTGTACCATTGGTTTAACCCATGTATTTAGCTATTCTGGCTAGCATTTAAAACATTACACATAGGGTTAATCTCCTAGAAATGATGAGTGCTTTCTCAATCCACTCCACACTAAGTTTTAATACGCACAGCTAATTAAGATTCTGACAATTGAAGCAGCAGCAGCATTCGGCATTGCAAACCAGGGAGCAATATAGGAGCAGTTAATTGAAAAGGCAAAAAGAAACATATAGGTCATTAAGAACAAAAAATGCCTTACTGGTGGCCTAGAAGATGTAGTGGACAGTTAACTAGTGGATAATTTAATATATATTAGTGTCTACTATTTGTAATACACTATTCAAGTTTATTGAGGTCACATTTTAGGAACACTATAGAAATCAGTGTATGTTTATAAACTAGATAAAATCTAGATGAAAAATAAAAGCATTTTTCTACATTCTGGATTGGTGCTTGTTAAACAAGCCTAATAGACATCTTGGTAATTGTGCGGGCAGATCCACAGGAACGATCGCTGGATTGTGCACCCTTTCTTCTATCATTAATTGCCTGCACATCCCCTATTACCCGAGGAAATGTGCTACTGACAAACAAGGTTTTGTAAATATTTAACCCCTTCCGTCAGTAACATGTATATATACGTTCCTACTGCACACACCCCGTGCAGTAGGAATGTATATATACATTCCTGTACTGACGGGGCTTCCTGTTGGGAGCGGGAGCACTGAAGTGAGAGCAATCCCACTCACATCAGTGTCCAGGGCCGGAGGTGATGAGAGGCAGCTGCGATCCTGCAGCTGCGTCTCATTGACCCCTTAAACGCCATGATCTACAGCGATCACGACGTTTAAGGTACTCAGTGACAGATCAAGCATATGCCACTGAGTAATTGGGACCCCCACAGCCGTGCCGATCACATGTGCCAACAGGCGGTGGTAAGCTCCTTACCTCTGTCCTGTCGGATGGGCGATCTATGCATAGAGTCTGCTCTCAGGCAGGCTTTATACGTAGATTGCCGATAACACTGATCTATGCTATGCTATGGCATAGCATAGATCAGTATATGCAATCTAATGATTGCATCTTTTACAGTAAAAAAAATGTAAAAAAAAAGTCTAATAAAAAAGTTTTATAAAAGTATTAAAAAAACCTTATAACCCCCCCCATAAAAGTTTAAAAGACCCTCTTGCCCATTATAAAAATAAATAAACTTATTACATATCGTAGCGTGCGGAATTGTCCGATCTTTTAAAATATGACATTATTGAACAGTGAACGGCGTAAATGGAAAAAATATGCACCAGGATTACTGATTTTATTAAATTATATATTTAAAAAAAATTATACAAAGCAATCAAAATGTTTCTGTTACACCAATATGGTATTAATAAAAACTAGAGGTCATGGTCAAAAAATGACACCCCAACCAGCCCTGTAGGTGGAAAAATAAAAGTGCTATGGCTCTTAGAAGGCGGGGAGGAACACTGCATTAATTTGACCCGGACTTTTGTGCATAAAAGGGCTTTGTCTTAAAGCGGTTAAAAATCATGCAATCAGCACATGAATCAGAATTGTTCATGCAGCACATGCAATCAGCACATGAATCATATTTGTTGTTGTTGATTGCTGAGCCTATTACACGGGACATATTACATCCTATGTAATAGGGCCATAAGAGTGGTTGTTTGTAACAAGTATTTATTAGTTTTAAGATCTAGGAATGGCACCACTGCCCCATTACATACACAAAAGAGTTATTGTGAAAGTAGAAACAAGAAACTCCCACTTCTGCCTTCTCTTTCTTAGAGTAAGCCTGATTTCCAGTCTTTAGGCCCTATTACATGGGACAATTATTGTGTAAAAAATCACCATATCGTTTGAATTTAAAAGACAATCACCCTGTGTAATTGCAAGCAACGAACGAAAAATCACTTG